>NC_133622.1:226212324-226399154 GCF_048593235.1 Sminthopsis crassicaudata | reverse complement strand
CACAACTCCTACAACAATGTATAAGTGTTCCAGTTTTCTCACATGACTTCCAATATTTGTCATTTCTTTACTGTCATATTAGCTAATCTGATACATATGAGATGGTGCCTCAGAGTTGTTTTAATGTTCTTTCTCAAATCAATAGTGTTTTTGAACACTTTTTCATATGATATAGCTTTTATTTCTTCATCTAAAAACTTTTTCATATCAATTGAGCATTTTTATTCAGGAATAACTTATATTATTAAATGTGGACACAGCTATATGAATATTTTATATTCATTATCCAAAAATCTTGCTGTAAAAACTCCCCTCTTCTTTTCTTCTCAGCTTTGCATTGTTTTTGGTTGTGCAAGAATTTTTTAACTTTATATAATTAATATTCATTATATACTTTATAATGCTTTTTATCTCTTTTTGGTACTGTTTTGATTTTAATTTTTGAATACAGTGTGAGGTATTGGTCTATACCTAGTTTCTGCCAAACTGCTTTCCAGTTTTCCCAATACTATTTTTTAAATCAATTATTGAGTTCTTGTCCCAAAAGTTTGTATCTCTGTATTTTGGGCCAGAACTTGAAAAAAGGATTCTTATAAGGTGCTAACTCAGTAGAATTGATGAGACAATGTTTTTTTAAGTTCAGTATGATTGAGTTAATTTTACAACAAATAATGTTTTCCTAATGATATCATGATTGGTTTATACTCTATAGAGCATATAAGCTGAAACAAACTCAGCCAAAGGAGGCAGAGACAGATTCATTCCATCATCCACCTTTGTGGTGACTGGAGGCTGAAGCACAAACCCTTGGACTCAGACTCACTTCATCTCATACCACCCTGGTATTCTATCCTCCTGCATTTTCTCTACTGAAATCAAGTCCTCTCTGAAAGCCACGGAAAAATTAGCTTAGCACTAGGCTAAGGAGATAATAAAGACTTTTGGACTTTAACACATGCTATTCTCATGGTGATTACTCTGCCAAAAGGAAGGCTGCTCTAAGACCTCCAGGAAAACCAACCAAGAACATTACATCTCTGTATTTATCTAACAAGATTATTATAGTCATTTTCTACTATATATTGTGTACTTAATCCCTCTTCCCTGTAACTACATGCTCTAGCCCTGGAATCTAGATTGTCATAAGAGCAATGCATGCCAGCTAAGATTTCCCTGAAATCTCCTCTTAGCCATTTGTCCAAAGCTGTAGTGTTCTGTTGGCTGAGAGCTATCAGCATTACTGCCACAGATTCAGGTACCCCAAGGAATGTTGATGGCTTATGCCTGAGATGGTCTACAGATGATTGCCTTATGCCTGGCATGGGGTTTTGCTGCTGATTTGGACCATGTGAAAATCATGATCAAAAAGAAAAAGAAAGCCTCTATAGATATCACCTTTCAAGAAATTGTCAAAGAAAACTGCTCTGATATTCTAGAAGCAAAAGATAAAATAGAAATTTAAAGACTTTACTAATCATCTCTAGAAAGATATCCCCAAATGAAAACTCCTAGAAAAATTATAGCCAAATCCAAAGTTCCCAGGTCAAGAAGAACAAGAATCTAGAAAGAAACAATTCAAGCATCAAGGAGTAACAATTAGAATGACACAAGATTTAGCAGTTTCTACATTAAAGAATAAGACAGCTTGTATTATAGTATTTCAGAGGACAAAGGAGCTAAGATTACAACCAATAATCACCTACTCATCAAAATTGCATATAATCCTTGGGGGGCAGGAGGGGAGGAGTATGATCATTAAATGAAATAAAATATTTTTGAACATTCTTGATGAAAAGACCATAGCTGCCTAGAAAATTTGACTTTCAAATATAAGACTCTAGAGAAGCATAAAAAGGTAAACAGAAAAGGAAAATTATAAGGAATTTAATAAGATTAAATTGCTTGCATTCCTACATGGGAAGATGATACTTGTAACTCATGAAGAAGTTTCTTATTATTAGGGCAGTTAGAAGAGTATATATAAAGAGAATGTCCAAGTGTGAGTTAAATAAATGCAAGATATTTTTAAAAATAAAATTAATAGAGTAATGCCCTCAGAGAATGAACGATTTAGAGGGGATAAATTATCACATGTAATAGAGCCAAGAAAAAAAAAAAAACCTTTACATTATTGGGGAAGAGAGGGTAGTTTAAGGAGAAGGAAGCGAACCTTCTCTCATCAGAATTGGCTTAAAGATGGAATACATACATAGGGTATAGAAATCTGTCTTACCCTACATGGTATTAGGAAGGGAAGTAGATGAGAGGATGATGATAGAAGAGATGGCTGACTGGGGAAGAAGGTAGTCACAAAGAAAATACTATTGAGGACAAACAGGATAAAAGGAGAGAAAGAGATAATAAAAAGGTATGAGATATAGTAAGCAAGCATAATTGAAAAAAGCAATTGAAGCAAGTTTTTCTGACAAAGGTCTCATTTCTCAAACATATAGATAGCTAAATAAAATTTATATATAAAAGAGCCATTTCCCAATTGATAAATAATCCAAAAGATAAGAATAGTTTTCAGATGAAGTAATCATAGCTGTCTATAAGCATATTTTTAAAAATTCTCTAATTCATTATTGATTGAAGAAATTCAAATTAAAACGATTCTTAAGTACTATATCATATTTATTAGATTGGTTAATGGGACAAAAAATGAGAAATTTTAGAGGTGATACAGGAAAAAGTGAGACATTAATGCAGTGTTGGTGGAATTGGGAACTGATTCAACTATTCTACATTTGGAACTATATCCAAAAGGTCACACCTACTCTTTGACCTAGAAATACCACTACTAGGTTTATATCCTAAAAAAGAGAAACAAAGAAACAAAAAAACAAAAAAACAAAAAACAAAAAAAAACAAAACAAAACAAAAAAAAAAAAAAAAGAAAGAAATAGAGAGAAAAAGGACTTCTATTTGCTTTTTTGTTCTTGCAGTTTTTTTTCTTTTGTTCTAATTTTTCTTTTACAACATGACTAACATGGAAATATGTGGACATACTATTGAAGAAAGTTTAAAAAGAAAAAAAAAAGAAGTGATAAGCATGGTGCTCTCAGAAAAACATGAAAAAGACTTCCAAAAGCTAATGTAAGAAAAAAATTAATGTAAAAAAGTAATAGCAATTTTGTAAGATGATCAATTGTGAATGATGTAACTATTCTTAGCCATAAAGTGACCCAAGACAAATATGAAGGACTTAATAATGAAAATGTTATCCATGTCTAGGGAAGGAACTAACAGTGTCTGAATACAAATTGAAGCAGTGTTTTTTTTTAACTTTCTTCATTTTTCTTGAGAGGTTGTGTGTGTCTGTGTCTGTGTGTGTTTTGCTTCATAAAATAACTATTATATAAATGTTTTGCATGACTACACATGTATACATTATATTTAATTGTTTGCATTCTCAATGGGTTATGGGGGTCAATGGGCAGGACAAATAGAATGAAGACAATAAAAAAGTTGAAATGAATATTAAAAATTGTTTAACATCTAATTGGAAAAAAATAAAATACAAAATATTTTAAATGAATATCAGATATTAGATAGTCAAAAAATAAAATAAAGTACTCCTTTTATACTCTGGTTAAGCCTATGGATCCCTTCTTTGAATAATGTTTTTAAAAGAATAGAAGATAATGTAATATTACAAAGGAAATTAATTATGTTAAAACAATTATCAAGAATATTTTTAAAAGAAACATGATGTCAAGTTCATAACCCCTACTCTAAAGTATAAGTGAAACATTCATTCTTCCATTTAGGTATTTCTGACTACTTATCATAAATTCTGGTCTGAACATCTTATACTCTCCATAGTATTTTTATTCTTATAAAATAAATAATACATGCTTATTTCATGTCCTTATTAAATCAGTTGATATAATAAATATTCCTTTATTTTATGATAAATGGTAATGCAATGGCTTCAACAAACACATCTAATCTAAAGAGCATTTTCACTCTGATGTAGTAAAGGATTGAAGGATGAAGGAATAAAAAGTTGAAATGTTTTAATTTGTTTTACTGCCTTCAATAATTGCTAACATATCTTGTAATTAGTAGTACTAATTGAATCATTGACCTTCTAAGTTCCTTACTGACATTTTTATAAGGATGAGTTATAAGTGCTTAAACTGATTGATTGAAACAATAATCAATTCAGTGAGAAAAGAAAATAATTGATTTGCATCAAGGCACTTTTTGAGCCTAAAGGGCTGTTCAATAGTTTTATGTCTTGGGTTTTCTTTTGTGGTCGCTGTCCTTTATACATAGTTCATAGCATTAGACTATTCATTCTAATTATTATCTTCCTTCTGTGGAACAGAACCATTCCAGTTGAGGGCTGAAGGCTCAGGAGAAAGATGATCACCTAAAATATTAGAGAATCTACGCCTAGTTGTTTTGATCACATGTGAATACCAGTGGATCACTGTGGGTTGGCAATTGGTCTTGCTCTCTTATATATAAGGATGCTGCTTTCTTTTTTTGGTGACTTCTTTCAGACCCAAGTGATCCTTCATGATGTTTATCTTGCACAAGAATAAGATGACAGGGAATGTTGGATCTATAGTCAAAAGGGCTAGGTTTGACTCTTAGTTATGCTTCATGATATGCACATGACTTTGAGCAAGTCACTAAATGTCAGTTTCTTCATCCTTCAGATGAAAATATTAGCCTAGAGAGTCTTTGTATCAGATATCAGATATATTGGATACTGAGCTAAGTACAAGAATACAAAAAAAGAAAGAAAAGAGTTCCTGTTCTCAAGGCATTAACAACTCACTGTGACAAATGGTATACAAACAAAATGCAAACACACATATGTGTGTGACTGTGTGTGTGTGTGTATATATATATATATATATATATATATATACATATATATATATATATATAATAAATTGGAGATCATTTCAGATGGAAGGGTAACCAGAAAGGGTTTCTTGTAGGAGATGGAATATTAGCTCAAAGCTAAAGAAAACTCCTGAAGCCAGAAAATGGAGATGAAGAAGAGAATTGCAAACACAAGAGGAAATGCATGGAGTCACATTAATATCCTGTGAATTCTTGGTAGGTGATTGCTATAGCCTATTCATGCCTACTATGGCATTCTCTCTCTCTCTCTCTCTCTCTCTCTCTCTCTCTCTCTCTCTCTCTCTCTCTCTCTCTCTCTCTCTCTCTCTCTCTCTCTTTTTCTCTCTCTCTTTCTCTTCTCTCTCTCTCTTTTTCTCTCTCTCTTTCTCTCTCTCTCTCTCTCTCTTTCTCTCTCTCTCTCTCTCTCTCTCTCTCTCTCTCTCTCTCTCTCTCTCTCTGTATGTGTCTCTCTCATTATCCTTTTAGAGACGCCTAATTTTCATTCTTCAGAAATTCTAGTATGTTATGTTCTACAGACAAATAGTCTCAGCAAACACTATTATATCTTTGAAAATGGAAGAAAATATTGTGAGAAGTCAGAATGTTGACTGGACTCATGAAAGTAAGGATCACTTTACTGTTGACTCACCATCTTCTTAACTTCTTCTTTTAAATGCAGCACATCTGAAATGTCCCCTGACTATTGCAGAAAACCCACATGAAGAAATTCAGTCTCTTGGAAACCTGACATTCCAATTTCAGAGGAAGGATGGAGTAGTAAGCATTTGACATACTTTATTTCTTTTCAAACAGTGAGTCTCAGAGTCTCCCTGAAGCTCTGTCTCAAATTTTTCTTGAAATGTGTCATGTCTTTCAAAATATTGACAGACACATGACATCAGAACACGCCAGCAGCATGTCAGCTGGTGTCAGTCCCTGTGCCTCACCAAGTGATTGGAACAATCACATGCGATGAGTCCCACAGGGCAATTCTTTCAGGCCTGGCTCTTCCAAATAAGGATTCTTTCCCTGTCAGTTCAAAAATACATGGTAATTAGAGATGGAAATGACTTCAAGTTGTCCATCCCTTTTTAATTTCAATCCATCAGCATTTCTTATTATCTCCTAGACATCAACTCTATTCATATTTTTTCAACTCTATGCATAGAATGTGACCTTGATTAGCAAGCTTCCCAATATGTTAGCTATTTCAGTTTTGTCTTTATGATTCAATTTCGACTTGAACAAGTGCTATCCCTTCCCTCTTTAGGGATGTGGTGGATAACACATATATAGTGATGGAAGGAGTAACACAGTAAAGGCAGTCCTGTTCTTGAAATCAGATACTCATGGGCCACTTAATAGCTGTGTGACTCTCAGTAAGTCACCTCAATTTCCTCTACCATAAAATGAACATAATAATAGCACTTACCTCATAAGATTATTGTGAAGATTAAGATTAAATGAAACAATATTTATAAAAAAAAGTTCTAAGGATAAAAAAGAATGGGAATCTTATCCATTCCCAACCAGTTTGTAGGAAGGGAGGTTTCTTTGGGGTAATGGTGGGAGGGGTGGAGATTAAAAAAGACTAGAAATATAAAAATCACCAATAAAATTGTTAAAGCCTGTTTTGTTTTCGGAATATCTATTTTGATTATTCAAACTATCTCCCATGTTTATATCAAGATTTGAAGCTT
Source organism: Sminthopsis crassicaudata (assembly GCF_048593235.1). Lineage (NCBI taxonomy): Eukaryota > Metazoa > Chordata > Mammalia > Dasyuromorphia > Dasyuridae > Sminthopsis > Sminthopsis crassicaudata. Next base: position 226,392,591 of record NC_133622.1, on the reverse strand, counting down.
ATATTCTTAAATGCCATCAGTTTACAAATGCCCTCCTAATCATCAAGAGAAGGTGAATGTGATTGCCCCTTGACCCTTCCTACACATACATCGCAGGGGCATTTCAGCATCCAAACTGAATGAGTTTGGTAAAGAAAGACTATAGATAATCAGGTATAACCTCTGAAATTTTGAATAGTATGTAGGAACGTTGTTAGCTTATCTTGATGAATTCCCCAAAAGTGTAGTATGCGCCATAAGGGGCTAGTCACAATTTTCAAATGTGGTACAAAGAGAACACAAGTGAAAGATGAAATCCTCCATGGAATAGTTCTCATTAGAATATCAAATATAGAACCCTAAAACTCCATAGCTAAATGTTTCCTTGCTACAAGGAGTCACTTGCTACTTCCTTTTGCTATCCTCTATGTCTCAATAGTAGTATAAAGGCTGGCATAAGATGAAAACCAACACTGTGGGACACATTCTTCTTGCTTAAATATGTCAGCTCCACAAGCCTGTCATTGAGTAGACGTAGCATTAAATTCTCCCTGAACAATGAATGCACACCTGATGCACAATGAGCACACCTGTTCCCATCTCCATGCTTTAGTAGCATTATTTGCTCTTTGACACAATAATGTGCATTGCTCCTTTGTTTTAACACCAAAACAAAATTTGATTAAGTTTTAACCTAATTTCACTTGGCTAAAGATATGCAAAAGGGAAGAGAGAAGAATGGAAACAAAGACAAAATGTGATGTGGAGATTGTTTTTTTCCTGCATCTCTTCTGCCTTTCTTCCTCCCCATGAATAGCCTTCTCTGACTTAGTCACATCATATAAACATGTAATATTTGCTGATGCTTTGAGGATGAAGACAGATGAAAACATCAGGAACATTATTTATTGAAAGTGGATTGTTTTGAATTGATGCTAATGAAGCAATTGGGAATAACTTTTATTTTTCTTAATGATCTGAACTCACCTATCAACTTTTCAATGTGAATACTTCAAAAATGAACACATTTATTGGAATAAAAAGTAATTGAAAAGTAAATGTCTATCATATGAGAGTAAAGACAGCAGCACTATTTGTTTCAATCTTAGGTGACTTAGGACATAAAAAATAGCAATCACCAAGAGCACAGTCTAGGATCCATTGATGTTTGCTAGAATTAACAGATGCTAGCTGAGAACCACTAAGTTGTGGTTTGAATAATGGTTAGTTTGATCAACTTTTTTTTTTTATTATATATATATATATATATATATATATATATATATATATATATATATATATATATATATATATTATAATATTATCCCTTGTATTCATTTTTCCAAATTACCCCCCCTCCCTCTATTCCCTCCCCCCGACGACAGGCAATACCATACATTTTACATGTGTTACAATATAGTCTAGGTACAATACATGTGTGCGAATATCATTTTCTTGTTGCACAATAAACATTAGAATCCAAAGGTACATGCAACCTGGGCAGACAGATATTAGTGCTAACAATTTTCATTCCCCTCCCAGTGTTTCTTCTCTGGGTGTAGCTACCTCTGTCCATCATTGATCAACTGGAAGTGAGTTGGATCTTCTTTATGTTGAAGATTTCCACTTCCATCAGAATACATCCTCATACAGTATTGTTGTTGAAGTATACAGTGATCTTCTGGTTCTGCTCATTTCACTCAGCATCAGTTGATTTAAGTCTCTCCAACCCTCTCTGTATTCCTCCTGCTGGTCATTTCTTACCGAGCAATAATATTCCATAACTTTCATATACCACAATTTACCCAACCATTCTCCAACTGATGGACATCCATTCATCTTCCAGTTTCTAGCTACAAAAAAAAGAGCTGCCACAAACATTTTGGCACATATATGTCTCTTTCCGCTCTTTAGTATTTCTTTGGGATATAATCCCAGTAGTAGCGCTGCTGGGTCAAAGGGTATGCACAGTTTGATAACTTTTTGGGCATAATTCCAGATTGCTCTCCAGAATGGCTGGATTCTTTCACAACTCCACCAGCAATGTATTAGTGTCCCAATTTCCCCACATCCCCTCCAACATTTGTCATTATTTGTACCTGTCATCTTAGCCAATCTGACAGGTGTGTAGTGGTATCTCAGAGTGGTCTTAATTTGCATTTCTCTGATCAGTAGTGATTTGGAACACTCTTTCATGTGAGTGGATATAGTTTCAATTTCTTCCTCTGAGAATTGTCTGTTCATATCCTTTGACCATTTATCAATTGGAGAATGGTTCGGTTTCTTATAAATTATAGTCAGTTCTCTATATATTTTGGAAATGAGACCTTTGTCAGAACCTTTGTTTTTAAAAATATTTTCCCAATTTGTTAATTCCCTTCTAATCTTGTTTGCATTAGTATTATTAGTACAGAAACTTTTTAGTTTGATGTAATCAAAATCTTCTATTTTGTGATCAATAATGATCTCTAGTTCTCCTCTGGTCATAAATTCCTTCCTCCTCCACAAGTCTGAGAGGTAGATTATCCTCTGTTCCTCTAATCTATTTATTATCTCCCTCTTTATGCCTAAATCATGGACCCATTTTGATCTTATCTTGGTATATGGTGTTAAGTGTGGATCCATATCTAATTTCTGCCATACTAATTTCCAGTTTTCCCAACAGTTTTTTCCGAATAATGAATTTTTATCCCTAATGTTGGAATCTTTGGGTTTGTCAAAGATTAGATTGCTATAGATGTATCCTTTTTTGTCCTTTGTATCTAATCTGTTCCACTGATCTACCAGTCTATTTCGTAGCCAATACCAAATGGTTTTGGTGACTGCTGCTATATAATATAGCTTTAGATCAGGTACACTTAGACCACCTTCCTCTGAGTTTTTTTTCATTAGTTCCCTTGCAATTCTTGACCTTTTATTCTTCCATATGAATTTTGTTGTTATTTTTTCTAGGTCATTAAAATAGTTTCTTGGGAGTCTGATTGGTATAGCACTAAATAAATAGATTAGTTTGGGGAGTATTGTCATCTTTATTATATTCGCTCGGCCTATCCAAGAGCACTGAATGTCTTTCCAATTATTTAAATCTGATTTTATTTTTGTGGCAAGTGTTTTGTAATTTTTCTCATATAATTCCTGACTTTTCTTTGGTAGATGGATTCCCAAATATTTTATACTCTCAACATTTGTTTGGAATGGAATTTCTCTTTGTATCTCTTGCTGTTGCATTTTGTTAGTGATATATAAAAATGCCGAGGATTTATGTGGATTTATTTTGTATCCTGCCACTTTGCTGAAATTTTGAATTATTTCTAGTAGCTTTTTAGCAGAGTCTTTGGGGTTCTCTAAGTATACCATCATGTCATCTGCAAAAAGTGATAGTTTAATTTCCTCATTTCCTACTCTAATTCCTTGAATCTCTTTCTTGGCTCTTATTGCCGAGGCTAGCGTTTCTAGTACTATATTGAATAGTAATGGTGATAGTGGGCAACCTTGTTTCACTCCTGATCTTACTGGGAAAGGTTGCAGTTTATTTCTATTGCATATTATGCTTACTGACGGTCTTAAATATATACTCCTGATTATTCTAAGGAATAATCCATTTATTCCTATACTCTCAAGAGTTTTTAGTAGGAATGGATGTTGGATTTTGTCAAATGCTTTTTCTGCATCTATTGAGATGATCATATGGTTCTTATTAATTTGATTATTAATATGGTCAATTATATTAATAGTTTTCCTAATATTAAACCAGCCCTGCATTCCTGGAATAAATCCTACTTGATCATAGTGTATTATCTTGGAGATGATTTTCTGAAGTCTTTTTGCTAATATCTTATTTAAGATTTTAGCATCAATATTCATTAAGGAGATTGGTCTATAATTTTCTTTCTCAGTTTTCGATCTACCAGGTTTAGGTATCAGTACCATGTCTGTGTCATAAAAGGAGTTTGGTAGGACTCCTTCATCCCCTATTTTTTCAAATAATTTATATAACGTTGGGGCTAATTGTTCTTTAAATGTTTGGTAGAATTCACATGTGAATCCATCTGGCCCTGGGGATTTTTTCCTGGGGAGTTGATTAATAGCTTGTTCTATTTCTTTTTCTGAAATGGGACTATTTAAGCAATTTATCTCCTCCTCTGTTAATCTAGGGAGCCTATATTTTTGGAGAAAGTCATCCATTTCACTTAAGTTATCAAATTTATTGGCATAAAGTTGGGCAAAGTAACTCCTTATTATTTCTCTAATTTCCTCTTCATTGGTGGAAAGATCCCCCTTTTCATTTGTAAGACTATCAATTTGATTTTCCTCTTTCTTTTTTTTGATCAAATTTACCAAAGGTTTATCTATTTTATTGGCTTTTTCATAAAACCAACTCTTGGTTTTATTTATTAATTCAATAGTTTTTTTTACTTTCAATTTTATTGATTTCTCCTTTTAATTTTTGTATTTCGAGTTTAATTTTTTGTTGGGGGTTTATAATTTGGTCTTTTTCTAGCCTTTTAAGTTGTAAGCCCAATTCGTTAATCTTCTCTTTCTCAATTTTCTTCAAATAAGCCTCTAAAGATATAAAATTTCCCCTTTTTACTGCTTTAGCTGCATCCCAAAGATTTTGATATGATGTCTCATCATTATCATTATCTTGGGTGAAATTGTTAATTGTTTCTATAATTTGCTCTTTCACCCAGTCATTCTTTAAGATGAGATTATTCAGTTTCCAATTACTTTTTGGTCTATTTACCCCTAACTTTTTACTGAATGTAGCTTTTATTGCATTGTGATCTGAGAAGAAGGCATTTATTATTTCTGCCTTCCTACATTTAATTTTGAGATCTTTATGTCCTAATATATGGTCAGCAGCATGTCAGCTGGTGTCAGTCCCTGTGCCTCACCAAGTGATTGGAACAATCACATGCGATGAGTCCCACAGGGCAATTCTTTCAGGCCTGGCTCTTCCAAATAAGGATTCTTTCCCTGTCAGTTCAAAAATACATGGTAATTAGAGATGGAAATGACTTCAAGTTGTCCATCCCTTTTTAATTTCAATCCATCAGCATTTCTTATTATCTCCTAGACATCAACTCTATTCATATTTTTTCAACTCTATGCATAGAATGTGACCTTGATTAGCAAGCTTCCCAATATGTTAGCTATTTCAGTTTTGTCTTTATGATTCAATTTCGACTTGAACAAGTGCTATCCCTTCCCTCCTTAGGGACGTGGTGGATAACACATATATAGTGATGGAAGGGGTAACACAGTAAAGGCAGTCCTGTTCCTGAAATCAGATACTCATGGGCCACTTAATAGCTGTGTGACTCTCAGTAAGTCACCTCAATTTCCTCTACCATAAAATGAACATAATAATAGCACTTACCTCATAAGATTATTGTGAAGATTAAGATTAAATGAAACAATATTTATAAAAAAGTTCTAAGGATAAAAAAGAATGGGAATCTTATCCATTCCCAACCAGTTTGTAGGAAGGGAGGTTTCTTTGGGGTAATGGTGGGAGGACTGGAGATTAAAAAAGACTAGAAATGTAAAAATCACCAATAAAATTGTTAAAGCATGTTTTGTTTTCGGAATATCTATTTTGATTATTCAAACTATCTCCAATGTTTATATCAAGATTTGAAGCTTATATTCTTAAATGCCATCAGTTTACAAATGCCCTCCTAATCATCAAGAGAAGGTGAATGTGATTGCCCCTTGACCCTTCCTACACATACATCGCAGGGGCATTTCAGCATCCAAACTGAATGAGTTTGGTAAAGAAAGACTATAGATAATCGGGTATAACCTCTGAAATTTTGAATAGTATGTAGGAACGTCGTTAGCTTATCTTGATGAATTCCCAAAAAGTGTAGTATGTGCCATAAGGGGCTAGTCGCAATTTTCAAATGTAGTACAAAGAGAACACAAGTGAAAGATGAAATCCTCCATGGAATAGTTCTCATTAGAATATCAAATATAGAACCCTAAAACTCCATAGCTAAATGTTTCCTTGCTACAAGGAGTCACTTGCTACCTCCTTTTGCTATCCTCTATGTCTCAATAGTAGTATAAAGGCTGGCATAAGGTGAAAACCAACACTGTGGGACAGATTCTTCTTGCTTAAATATGTCAGCTCCACAAGCCTGTCATTGAGTAGACGTAGCATTAAATTCTCCCTAAACAATGAATGCACACCTGATGCACAATGAGCACACCTGTTCCCATCTCCATGCTTTAGTAGCATTATTTGCTCTTTGACACAATAATGTGCATTGCTCCTTTGTTTTAACACCAAAACAATATTTGATTAAGTTTTAACCTAATTTCACTTGGCTAAAGATATGCAAAAGGGAAGAGAGAAGAATAGAAAGAAAAACAAAGTGTGATGTGGAGATTTTTTTCCTGCATCTCTTCTGCCTTTCTACATTCCCATGAATAGCCTTCTCTGACTTAGTCACATCATATAAACATGTAATATTTGCTGACGCTTTGAGGATGAAGACAGATTAAAACATCAGGAACATTATTTATTGAAAATGGATTGTTTTGAATTGAAACTAATGAAGCAATTGGGAATAACTTTTATTTTTCTTAACGATCTGAACTCACCTATCAACTTTTCAATGTGAATACTTCAAAAATGAACACATTTATTGGAATAAAAAGTAATTGAAAAGTAAATGTCTATCATATGAGAGTAAAGACAGCAGCACTATTTGTTTCAATCTTAGGTGACTTAGGACATAAAAAAAAAATAGCAATCACCAAGAGCACAGTCTAGGATCCATTGATGTTTGCTAGAATTAGCAGATGCTAGCTGAGAACCACTAAGTTGTGGTTTGAATAATGGTTAGTTTGATCAACTTTTAATGGAGAATCATAGAGACACAGTATATAAAACTGAAAGAGATTTTATAGATGATTTGATCCTATACTATCACTTTATATCTGATGGCACTGAAACCCAGAGATATTGTCACTTGCTTGGGTTCATACAGGTATTAATTGTCAGGAACATTACTCAAACCCAAATCTTCTTGACCCCAAGTCCAATGCTTACCACTCTACTACAAAGTAATGCAGAGCTGAAGCAAAGCAGAAGCTGCACAATAGTAGATCTTATTATAAGTAGAGGACACAAAAGAAAAGATAAGGTTTTCCAATTTACATATAACCCATATTTCTAATGAAGTTTGAAATATTTTACATGAGAATGTCCAAACTGATGGAGGGAAAATTAATAAATGTTAATATTAATTAAAATGCCTGTGTGAGGGAGAGCATTGCCAACATAACTTAAAGAGGACAGATGTTATTCTTCAAGACAGACAAAAGTTTTCAAACTCTTTTTGGGAGTAACTTTATGGAGAAAAAGAGATTCTCTCTCTCAGTATGTGGTGTATGTGGAGAGAGAGAGAGAGAGAGAGAGAGAGAGAGAGAGAGAGAGAGAGAGAGAGAGACAGAGAGAGAGACAGAGACAGACAGACATGGGAAAAGTTGGGTCCTCAATATATCCTTGAATTTCTGCTTTCTTCAGACAATTCTCAGATGATGAAATTGAAATTATATTTACTCATATGAAAGAGTGTTCCAAATCACTACTGATCAGAGAAATGCAAATTAAGACAACTCTGAGATACCACTACACACCTGTCAGATTGGCTAAGATGACAGGAACAAATAATGATGAATGTTGGAGGGGCTGTGGGGAAACTGGGACACTGATACATTGTTGGTGGAGCTGTGAAAGAATCCAGCCATTCTGGAGAGCATTTGGAACTATGCCCAAAAAGTTGTCAAACTGTGCATACCCTTTGACCCAGCAGCGCTACTACTGGGCTTATATCCCAAAGAAATACTAAAGAGTGGAGAGGGACCTGTATGTGCCAAAATGTTTGTGGCAGCTCTTTTTGTTGTAGCTAGAAAGTGGAAGATGAATGGATGTCCATCAATTGGAGAATGGTTGGGTAAACTATGATATATGAAGGTTATGGAATATTATTGCTCTGTAAGAAATGACCAGCAGGAGGAATACAGAGAGGCTTGGAGAGACTTACATCAACTGATGCTGAGTGAAATGAGCAGAACCAGAAGATCTCTGTACACTTCAATGCTGTATGAGGATGTATTCTGATGGAAGTGGAAATCTTCAACATAAAGAAGATCCAACTCACTTCCAGCTGATCAATGATGGACAGAAATAACTACACCCAGAGAAGGAACACTGGGAAGTGAATGTAAAATATTAGCATTACTGTCTATCTACCCAGGTTACTTATACCTTCGGAATCTAATACTTAATGTGCAACAAGAAAATGGTATTTATATACATATATTGTATCTAGGTTATACTGTAACACATGTAAAATGTATGGGATTGCCTGTCATCAAGAGGAGGGAGTAGAGGGAGGGAGGGGATAATTTGGAAAAATGAATACAAGGGATAATGTTATTAAAAAATACTCATGCATATATACTGTGGAAAAATTATAAATAAAATTTAAAAAAAAGAATTTCTGCTTTCTCAGAGACTTTGGAGAATTTCCCTTTTGAGTGAGATCAAGTCTTTCTCTTTGTTGAGTGACATTTCATCTCACTGCTATCCACAAAAACTATTTCACGTTGGATTTTCTGATATAATCTAATTTATATTAATTGCCTAATTTATGTTTTTGATTGGATTGGATAAAATATTTTACTCACCATTTGCTCACTTGTGATGGTCTTTTCTATAACTAACATTCAGGAGGTAAGAGAAAGCTTGACAGATAGAAGCTATTATCTACCTTAACTGTTTTTAAAGGATAATGATGAGAAAATCTAGGAACTTTTTGAGAGAGAGAGACAGATACAGGGTAGAGAGACAGAGATACAGAGATACATCTCTATTTTACTAACTCCTCTCTCAAAGGAGAATAGAATGGCCAACTTACTATTATTCCCCTTGTTCCTCTCATGGTAAGAATCATAGCCTGTCTTGGGGAGGGGATGGACTGAAGAGGGAAATCCAGGAATGTGACAAGGTGTTACCAAGCGCTGCCTGCTGATACATTTGGACATCCCTTGATCAGAAGAACCTACAGAAATAAATTGCAGATATCAAAAGAGAAATCCAGGGCAATAGACATAACAGGTACAGGGCTCAGTCCTACCAAAGATAGTTTGAACTAAATAGAGTTACAGCATATTATGTAGTCTTCTTTGTCACTGGTGATAGAGATACCTCCTGTGATCCTTAATTTGGCACCTCCCTCCAAGGGAATCTGACAACATTAATAAATACCCACTGTGTGCATAGTGTAGTGCTCTATAGGAAGGGATTATTTCATTTTCCATGTTGGCAATCTTTCATCAGTTCTATATTTACTGAAGATACACAGGATTTGGCAGGGATTGCAATGAATTACATTTGCATACATAAAACATTCATCTGCTTTGCAGAAATTTGCATGGCATCCAGGTTGTTACATAATCACATTCAATAATACCAGTTGTCAAGAAACATATGAAATTTACCAATGCCCCGAGACTTTCCATCACAAAAGCATCAGTGTCCCTTTATGTAAAGAAAGGGACACATCCTCATCCATTTCTAACAACATTAATATGCATCATTCTTCTGGACTTAAATAGAAGTTGTGCCTGTGAAGTATCCATACATTGAGATAAGGCAAAGACAGATTTAAAATGAATATAAATGGTCTTTAGGAATTCTAGACAACATAAACCTCTAGGACCAATGAAGGGCAGACAGAGACTACAGGATCCTCAGGTTAAATTGAAACAATCTATCATGTATTTTTTTTAAAAATTGGTTTATGTAGGAATAACGGAAGTGGAGACCAGTAAGAAATGAACAGTATCCCTTTGGTTGTAAATTATCGATCCCACAATTTACTGGTTTCCTCTCTTGCATTCCATAGTTCAATATAATAACATTGTCATTCAGGGATTTCATCTATCCTTTATTTTCAGAAGCCAAATCCAGCAAGACAAGTACAAATACAGTTTAATGATCTTCCCCCCCCCCATACATAATCCAGAAATTGTATAAAGATGTTCTCTTCCTTCCCTGCTTTTGAAAATTGAATTTAAAATATATTTTAAACATTTATTATAGTGACATGAAAAGGACTGTTTCCTTCACTACTACATATGTAATCATTTCAGGAATACTTAAGTACTTTGAGTCGGTATTTAAACAGAGAATACAATCTCAGGATTGTATTTGACCTGAAAGATTATCATTTGTGAATTCCTATATCAAAATAACAACCTTTCTGACAGATTAGCCTTTAGACTCAGCCTTAATATTTCATCAACAAGAGAATTCTTTCCGTCAATGAAGATAGAAATACCTCTATAACTTCCTTTTCTCTGTGACTCTAACCCCTGTCCTCCCATGCATTACTATGGAGGATCTATTCGAAATGAGAGAGGCTTTTGCTGAACTCTCTTGACTTAATACATACATATACATATACATATACATATACATATACATATACATATACATATATATATGTGTGTGTATGTATACACACACATACACACACACATACACACACACATATATATAATCACTGAAGAACTTAAAATGCCAGTGATTCTTTCTTTCTCTCTGTATGTGGCTAAACAATTGTCCCTTTCTATCATGAATGAATTTGATATAAAGCACTTCTATTCATTTCTTGTTTATAATGTTCTTTAATCACTCATGAACACATTCTGCTTTTCCATTGCTTTGTGGTGATCTTCCATTCTTATTATCCAGAGTTCAGCATTCCATTCCTTATATAATTGCAAAATTTTCAAGATAGAAGATCCTCAGAATTTGTCTAGTCCAACTCATATTTAAAATGGAATTCTTGATATAGGATACTTGACAAATTATTATTCAGTCTTTGAAATTAAAGACCTCCAATGAGGAAAAAAAAACAAGATCATTTAAGGTAGCTAGCTCATTATACTTACAAGATTCCAAAGCTGTAGGCTGCCTATAACATTCTTGACATTTATCATATTATTTCAATTTAGTTTTCACTGCAGTTATTGAGCCAAATGTTTTAATGTGATCATGTGATTTCTTTAAAAGATTCTTCAATGTTTGAAGGCTGGTTGCAGTTAACCCCTGAAAGAGCAGCACTCAAGGAGGATCTCAAGTCTGCAAAGAATTTCTCATCAACTCCATCACCATGCCAACTATCTATGTTGAACATATAGCTCCCTCTTTTATGTGTCAATTGAAATTGATAATCAACATTTGTACAGATAGATATGAAGAAATTGAAAATAAAATATGCATTTATTGAAAGAAAGAGGGAAATTCTCAAATGTTCAGGAGCAAGTTCCAAAAGTCAATGAAAAAATACATTTCTTTAAAATTTCAAGTTATAATCACCAGGATGATTTCAGAAAGGCCTGAAGAGACTTACATGAATTGATACTAAATGAAGTGAGTAGAACCAAGAGAACACTGTATATAGGAACAACAAGATTATGTGATGATCACCTCTCTTTTCAGCAATGAGGTGATTCAGGGCAATTCCAATAGACTTGTGATTGAGAGAGCCATCTGCATCCAGAGAGAGGATTGAGGGGACTGAATATGGATCACAATGTAGTAATTTCACCTTTTGTCTCCTTGTGGTAGGTTTTCTTCCTATTTTTTTTTCTTTTTGATCTGATTTTTCTTGTCCAGCATGATAAATGTGGAAATATGTTTAGAAGAATTGTGCATATTTAATCTATATCAGATACTTGTTGCCTAGGGCAGGCAGGAAGTGTGAAAAGGGAGAGAAAATTTAGAACACAAGATTTTTCTTTTTTTTTTTTAATAATTTTTATTATATATTTTTTATAATATTATCCCTTGTATTCCTTTTTCCAAATTATCCCCCCTCCCTCTACTCCCTCCCCCTGATGACAGGCAATCCCATACATTTTACTTGTGTTACAATATAACTTAGATACAATACATGTGTGTAAATACCATTTTCTTGTTGCACAATAAGCATTAGATTCTGAAGGTACATGTAACCTGGGCAGACAGATATTAGTGCTAACAATTTACATTCATTTCCCAGTGTTTCTTCTCTGGGTGTAGCTACCTCTGTCCATCATTGATCAACTGGAAGTGAGTTGGATCTTCTTTATGTTGAAGATTTCCACTTCCATCAGAATACATCCTCATACAGCATTGTTGCTGAAGTGTACAGTGATCTTCAGAACACAAGATTTTTCAAAGGTGACTATTAAAAACTATCTTTTCATATATTTTGAAAAATAAAAAATACTATTATAAAAAAAGAAAAAAGAAAAGTTCAATTAATTACTACAATTAATGACTAATTCATCAACTAACAAGCCCTCATAAAATCAGTGTATTAAAATATTTTTGGAAAAAGGTACCCTATTTATACATAATTAGAATGTTTTACTTTGTCTTCTGTGGCCACCCAGGCGACACTCATATTTGGTTAGATTTTACCTCATTGCTAGAGTTCATTTAAATGTCTTTTTAAAGCAAAGTACTCACTGTATTTAAAGTAATTTTGTAGTAATAAATCTTTCTGCCTCTACCTCTCAAGGCAAAATTTATAGATGAATAAAAAAAATCTCCATTATTTTATCAAGGTAGAAGTTAAAGACTCATATACCACAAGATCATAGAACTGAAGCTGAAAAGGATTTCAAAGCCCATCTAATACAATGTATTTATTTTAGAAGTGGGGAAAGTGATTTTTGAGCATGTTAACATGGATAGCTCAAGGTCATACATGTTTTATATGGCATGAGATGGAACAAAACTCACAACTCTGCGGTGAAGCAATTGCTACAAGATAACTTTATATCTCATTCTTCTAGCCTTTGGACAGAGAAGAAATGGTTCTTAAATGGAATCTTCTGCATGATACAGCACAATCCTCTCATTTTTTATGTGAGGAAAATATGCTTTAAGCAAGATAAACATTTTGTCTAAGTTTTGAAGAAAAAAAAACAGAACAATGATCAGAACACAAGGTTTTTGATTCTCAATCAAATATCCTTTCTACTCCAACCATCATGTTGGCACCTAAGTCAACAACATAGCTGGAGCAACTTGGGTTCCATCACTACTGCTGTTGAATGATCCTTAGAGTCAAACAATATGAAAGCCAGGATTTAAATAATGCATTTTTGGTCCACAGGTCTTTCAATTAAAACAAACTATTTTTCAATGACAAAACAACAGCATTAATCAGGTAGCTGTGAATAACTTTCCACTGACAATTGGATTTGGAAAAGTAGATTCAAAAGGTACTCAATATGATCATTTAATCTAGCACTCATTTTATACATAAGAAAACTGATGATCAAGTGTAGAAGGAACTTTCTCAAAATCCTACAGGTAGAAAGAACCCAACTCTCACATTGTCATTTTTAATAAATAGTAATAGTTAAATTTACGACAATAAAAAATGATATGGACATTTATTTTCCCTCCTTTTGGTATCCTCAGATCTTAGCACAGTGCCCAACACAAAATAGGTGCTTAATAAAAACATATTGCTTGATTATGAAGCAGCTGATGGCAGAGTAGATAGAACAGTTAGGCAGGGGACCCTAGGCAAGTCATTTAGTCTAAGAATTAGGATAAAGCATGAAATCTGATCCTTACTTTAGTTCTGTATCCAATATACATATACACAGCATCAACAAAAAAACTAGCAGTCTTTGAGTTTACCTAATCTTGTTTTTAAACTCACTTGGGGATTTTTGGTAAGAAAGGTAATAGAAAAAAAAACTGAACACCATTATTATTAGTAGTGGTAATCTACTTCTCCATTTTAGAAACAAGGAAAGTACTTGTTCCAGATCATGCACATATTCTCAATGGCAAAGATTTGAAACATGGCCTTCTTATGCCAAGTTTCTTTCCTTCCATGCCTCATCATCTCTGTGACTGAAAAAGTCATTTAACTCACTGAATCTCATTTTCTTCATCAATGAAGTGGGTAGAGAGATCCTACTTCCTAGGACTGTCAAGGGGAAAGTGTGGGTTAAAACCTTAAAATGCAATGGAAATGGGAATTATTGTTATGATGATAATTTTTATCTCAAAACCAAGACTTTTTATGGTAATGTTGATTGTTTACTTTTTTTCTCTTATGTTTTGTTTTCGTTTTATTTTGTTTCCTTTTGATCTGATTTTTCTTGTGCAACATAACCAATATGGAAATATGTGAAGAAGAATTGCACATGTTTAAATTATAGTGGATTCCTTGTTACCTAGGAGAGGAGGAATGGGGAAAGTGGGGAGAAATATTTGTAATACAGTTTTACAAAGATGTATGTTCAAAACGTTTTTATGTGTATTTGGAAATACAAAAGGGTATTATAAAAATTTGAAAAATCTGAAATAGTAAAAAAAAATATACTCAATAATATGTGTTCTGTTAGATTACAATAAATGACCAATGTTTTCATTTGAGTATTCTACTCTTAGTGTAGCTGGATTGCACAATGGATATAGTTCTAGGCCTGGAGTTATGAAGACTTGAGTTCAAATCCAGCTTCAGAATGGCAATAGAACCATGGGCAAATCAGAATTAAATAGTATCAAAGTTGCTGAATGTTCAGAATGGGTTCAAAATATAGATGGTAGAATCCCAAGATCATATTGCAAGTTGTTGTTCTGATATAATACAATTGTCCTTTGGATATAAATTCAATTAATTCTACCTAACTATTAGTTGTTTTTGACAGAAATATCAGTCTGATGAGTCAGCAACTTTCAAATTACAAATAAGTCAATCAAATTCCAAGCAAGTATTGATTTATTATTTCTTATGTTGCAGTATCTGTTTTCAGTTTTTGTTGTTGTTTGTTTGTCATTTTTAAAATTAGCTGGAAAAGGAAATGGCAAACTATTCCAGTATTTTTGCTAAGAAAACCCTAAATATGATCAGGAATAGTTGGACATGGCTGAACAACAACACTAAAAGCATTTTGTTTTCATGTAGACAAAATAAATATAAAATAATGAGTGTATTATACTTTAATGAATTTGATATCTCAATGATGCAGAAGACAGATTGCTACTCACACAACATATTTCAAACTCTGTGATTTTTATTCATATTCCCTATTAAAGCACCCGTAAAAATACAGATGACATAGTGGAACCCTTCCTCCAAATCTTTGAATATTTGTGACTACAAGGATAGTAAGCACATTGCAAAACAGCAGCTTTCCAGAAATGATTTAATGCATCATTTTTGATACTTGGCTATCGTACATCCTTTTTCCAATCATACCTTCATATACTCATTATGCATCTAGTCATGAATATGTTGGCTCCACCATTAGCATGTAATTTCCTTGAGGGCAAGAACTATTTCACTTTTGTCTTTTTATTCCTAGTGATTATCACAGTGCCTGAAACATGGTAATCACATAATTAATGTTACTTAATTATTGTTGATTGATGTCATGTAATGGTACTTGTTGTACAGTAATCATTATTAATAATATCTTGCAGTCCACTTGTGGTTACTAGCATATCTCCCTACTGTCACTTAGGGCTTCTGAAAGGTTAATTACTTATGATAATATTTAATTCCATTTGAGGAAAAAGAGAAGGGATGGAACCAGGATTTCATCATTTTAGAGAACTTCTGGGATAGAAATTATCTTCACTGATGTAGGTTGGCAACTTGTCTTCCTCTTAAACCTTTAAAGACACTCTATATTCTAATATGAATGTACATTTTAATCTACTTTTTTATCCACATGTCATCTATATATTTAGAAGTTTCTAGAAATTTATTGCTTCTTAATTGAACTTTGAATATAAGAAAAATGCAATTATTATAATCAGTTTCAGAATACAACTCTCTTAAATTTAGATCTTTAATGTATGTACTATACACATATACAGGACATAATAAGATACTGGACTTGAAGTTTTATTTTCATAAAGCCTTTGTCTCCTTTGTTTCTTCCCATTCTCTTTCCAATTTTTTAATCTCCATTTCTTTCCATCATCATTTTCTTTCCATATTTAAATGATTAATTGATTGTGGACATTTTAAGTTGTATTAAAATAATCATAGCTTTGCTTGTGTATACGGACAAGTAAATCTGTATGATATCCAAATTATATATCATGCGTAGAGCACTAAAATTTTCATAGAATTAAATAGTATCAAAGTTGCTGAATGTTCAGAATAGGTTCAAAATATACATGGTAGAATCCCAAGATCATATTGCAAGTTGTTGTTCTGATATAATACAATTGTCCTTTGGATATAAATTCAATTAATTCTACCTAAATATTAGTTGTTTTTTGACATAAATATCAGTCTGATGAGTCAGCAACTTTCAAATTACAAATAAATCAATCAAATCCCAAGCAAGTATTAATTTATTATTTCTTATGTTGCAGTGGCTAACACTGAGGAAATATATTTAAAGAATTTAAAAGTCCATAGCATCAAGGAACTTCTATTTTATCAGGTAAAATATATCAACAGAAAAAATAAATCAATGTAATACTTTAAGTTGGTGGAGATAATAAAGAACACATTTAATAGTAGATAGTGATGTTCTTGTCCATTTGGCCCTAGTTTATGTTCTTTGACATGCCATGTAGTTAGGACTATAGAGTGTTTGATCATGTCTGTTTTTTGTGCTATCATATGTATATGCTATGACCCAACTGTTCTCTAGACCTTTATCCTAAAGTCAATATCAATGATAAAATACCAAGGAAAATAGGATATGAACAGACTCATAAATATAGTGCCAAATACTATATGGGGTCAGGAGATCTGAGTTGAGATTCAAGGTTATGACCTTGAACAAACTATGTAAGCCTCTCTAAGTCTCAGTTTCCTTAAATGGGTGATATTTGGAAACCTCCTATGCAATTACAAAGAACAGATGAGCTGATTATATAAATATCTTTGAATCACAAAGGTAGAAATTATTATCATTTTAGAACTGACCATGTTTCTAGCTTAATGGTATAGTTCTGTGTGAGCCTAGTATTCTCCTTTATATTTCAAACAAGGTTTCAATTAAGGTGTATGACGAAGGCCCTTGAATGTGAAGAGGGCTGCTTGCTTTCATTACAGTATAAGTGAAGTCACTTACAATTTAGCAAAAGCGAGTGCTTCTGGGAACATGCATTAGGAAAAGATTTTTTTAATCAACTTCTTCGTTGAAAAATGTTTGATTGTAAGAGTTCTTATGAATTTGAAAGAAGGAATATCATTCTACATTTCCCCCCCCCAGAACAAATTGGTTCATAGCTGCTAGTCTATGACTATTTTAAAAGATGTCATTGGAAATATTTAGCTTGTTTAGTACTTATTAAAAGCATCTTTATTTTTAATAAATCCTTTTCCCTTGGTGGTTAGTGATTAGTTGCTTTTTGAGAGTTTGCTGTTAAAAAGAGGATCTCCATTTAAGCTGTTTGTTTATGCATTATGTAGAAGGGTTTTTGGGTTAATTCCCTTCAGTGTTAGGGAGCTTATGGTTAATTTGCAATAGGTAAAATAAATGGCTTTTAAAAATGCTTAAACACACTATTAATGGTTCCAGCTAAACTTTAATATTCTGAACTCAGAATATCTATTAGACTAATTCTATCCTATTTTCTTCATTTCTTAAACACTTGGATGTTAAACCAAAGTCCTTTTTTGATGGGTAATCATATGTTGGTAACATGGATTCTCAAAAATCATAAAAAATAAAAGCTTTAACTAGAGTGATACTTCTGGAATTTTATCCCAAAATGCTAAATGCTTTGCCTACGCTCAAACAGAGCAGAATGAGAAGAGTTTATGTCATAGCTAGCAAATGTAGGCATAATGACTAGTCCTGTGAATTCATTGATAGATGAAATTCCAGGATGGAAAATCTTCATCTATCAATGTAAATTATAATCTCATCAAAAACTATTATTTTAGAAGGCTGTCTAAGTCATTGAGAAGTTTAGCTGTTAGGAGACAGCTAATTAGAAAATTGAGCTTGGAGTCAGGAAAACCTGAATTCAAACTGAGACACAGATGCTTTACTAACTAATATTGTACAAGTCACTTGATCGTTAAAACATCTATCTCCTAATCCATAAAATGAGAATTAGAATAGGAAGCCCTTCTGGACTTGGGATTACCAAGTGTAACCTTCATAATGTACCTGGCACATAGTAGGCATAAGTCCTTTTCCCTTTTTCTTTTATCTCTCAGGGATCCACGTGATATTTCTGAACTCAAAATATCTGCTAGACTAATTCTTTGCTATTTCCTTCATTCCTTAAACACTGAGATCCTTCACTAGAAGGAAAGAAGGAAGGAAGGAGGAGAAGGAGAAGAACTAGAAGAAGAATTAGAAGAAGAATGAAGAAGAAAAAGAAGGAAAAGGAGAAGAAGAAGGAAAAGGAAGAGGAGAAGGATGAGGAGGAGAAGGATGAGGAGGAGAAGATAAGTCATCTTGACACCATGAATTTAAAAATAAATAAGGCTCAATTTTCAAATTATCTTTAAAAAAGAAATATTTTCAAAGAAATATTAAAATTTAATATTTAAGAAAGGAGAGGGAAAGATTGATGTTTTGGATTTGGTTGTGTTTACTTAGTGATTTAGAATGTAATAAATTTACATATCCAGTTTTTTTATTTTTATTAGATCTTTGAAAATGGTTCATGCACACATTGAGGGTGTCTTGATAAATACATTAGAAGGAACAAGGCAAGCTTTTGAAGAATGATTTTCTCTCTTTTTTTGACATTGAACTCTATTATATAGACACAGAATAGTAAGCAAGGTATTTGGAATATAGGAAGCTGTTATCCTTACCATTTGTGAATTATATGAAAATAGTTGACTAAATTAAAAAAAAAACTCTTAAGAAAGATGGGGTCTCCTGTGCATATCTTTTTATCATATATGTTATCAATTGAAAATAAATTTAAATCAGATTATTAAACAACATCTCTGTCTAAATATTTAGATTTTTTCCTAAGTTATTGAGATTGTAGTACCAGTTTTATATTGGTAGAAGCTACTGTTATTAGTAATATAAGTATTAGAAGCCACTAGTGGCACAGGGATTAGAGTACTGGGCCTGCAATTCAGAAGATATGCCTTGGCTCCAACTGAACCTCTAACAATCTCTAACTTGCTACCCTAGGCAAAAAACTGAATATCTGTTCCTCAACTATAAAATGGGGATCATCGTAACACCAAACTTGGGAGAATAAAATGAAATAATGCTTGCAAAGCATTTAGCACAATCCCTAACACACATTAAGCATTATATAAATACTTCTTCCATTCATTCTCTTCCTTAAATTAAAAGCAGCATAGGAGTGAATACCATTTATACTTGATAAACCATTATTTGGCCAGTCAGCAAGAGAGGATGCAGAAAGACAAAGACAAAAAGAGAAAGAAATACAAGGAAACAGAGTTCCTGCAATAGGTTCTAGTTGATTGTCGCCTGAGACCAATGAGAAAAGGGAGAGTAACATTATAATATTTATGTTCTACACAATGGCATACAAACTTTTTTTTCAAAATGGGGAGAAAAAATGGTAATGTCAAAGGCAGGATTTGAACTAATGTACCTCCAAATGTATCACTTTATCCATTTCTCTCCATATACAAAAATTTATATACTTATATGAGAATACTGTATTTGCACATGTACATACAGGTGTATTAATACACATATGTATAAATGCAGCAACATGTATGTGAACATACCTGCATAATGCATATGTGCCTATGTGTATTTTGTATATACATGTAACTTTTTTTTTTTTTATGCTGAGGCAATTGGGGTCAAATGACTTGCGCAGGGTCACACAGCTAGGAAGTATATGAGGCCAGCTTTGAATTCATTTTTCATTCATTTCAATAACAGTTTTCAAAGAAATTTTTTTCTTAAATAAACTTTTCAAATCTAGAAATGACTCGCCATTCTCAGAATATCCTGGCAGAACTAAACCAAAGATTATAGTTATCAAGTTTATCATTCTGTTAAAGAGGGCATGAAACAAACCAAGGTGAAAAGAGGTAAATTCCCCCTCTGGCCACTCATTATTTGGTTTATACTTTTTATCATTACTTTTTTCTGTTTTTTTTTTTTTTAATGGCAAAAAGATGACTCATTCATTTTCATATTCCTATTTAAGTAGTAATGCAATGACTTGAGAACTTTAATGAGAAAAAAAAAATGTTCTCTGCTTGACTCACATATGACCCTGAAGCAATGAGAATGTTTCCTTAGGTGCCTCAGAGAGCAATCCCCAAGATGAGTTCCAAAAATGTCTGGAGTTAGGATATATCTCTAGGACAAATGCATAGTCTATAACATGCAAGGGGAAAACATGTACAAGGCATTACACTAGAGTCTATGTCTTCCTATTCATTAAACAGTATCAGGGATTTGTTATAAGTAAATGAATAATGTAATGTTCAAACATTTGGTCTACCTCTTTCTAGCTGGGCAAGTCTCCTCAATTTCCTCATTTGCAAAAAGGGGCTACTCATCATTATACTAAAAAAAAATGTGGCTAATTGGCTTACCCAGAATCACAAAGCCAGGAAGTCTTGGAGGAAGGATCCAACCATTGCTCTTACTCAGTCTTAGTCCAAATACACTACCAGCATCAAAGTAATACAAAGAATAATGTTTAGTTAATGCATCAAGCTTCCATTAAAGTTTTGTAAGTTTTGCAATTCTGCATTTTCCAGGATATCATGTAGAATTCCTCATGAGCTTTGATTACACATCAAATATACTTCTATACAGAGAAATTAAAAAAAAAAAATCAAGGTAGCTACATTTCATAGAGAAAGAAAAGAGATTTCATTTACTGCACATCATTAACTATCCTCGAAGCAGAGTCATTTTTCATTTGCCAAAGGAAACTCATTCATAGTTTGATAGCCTGTAAGAAATGTAATCAATATATCCCATAATGAGTGGAACATAAGCAATAAGGTAGGTGGTGGGACAGTGAAAGGCTGTTTAAAACAAAAAACAAAAACAAACAAACAAACAAATAAACTCTACTTGGTGAGGAGAAAGTGGATTTATTATTTCAGGCCAGAGTTAGGAATGTTTTACCAGGAGCAAAAAATCCAGAATAAGCAAGTAATAACATGAACAAAGAAGGTACACTAGAGTTTCCAGAAGTGGAAAAAAAAAATACAGATAGCAAAAGGCCCACGTTCAAGACATTTGAGGTTCAGTTGAAGGGACTGTTTAGCCTGAGGAAGAGAAGAGTAAGATGGAATCGTATTAGCTGCTGCCATACAGAAGAGAGATTTAGTTTTGTTTGGCTTGGTCCTTGAGAATACAAATTGTAGCAAAGTGGAGATATTGAAAGGAAGTAAATATAGATTAGAGATTTTTAAAAAGCAAGGTAACAGCAAAGATTTCTGAGTTGTAATCTAAAATTAAAATGAGCTGTCTTGAAATTTAATGGACTTCTTAGCTAAGGTGACTTGACCATTTGTGAGATGTCATACAGAGAATTTGTATTCAGGTTTCAATAGGACTAGACAGCTTCTGTGATAACTGATGCATTTAAGATTCTATGATTCTCTTAAATTGCAAGGAGGGAGGCAAGATCTACTTAAATTATGGAGTTAAAGCCAAGTCCAATGACTTGGTATCAGCAGTGTCTGAGTTCAAGTCCATGCACAAGGCATTAGTACATGTTACCCTGGGCAAAAAATGTCATTTCTGTGAGCCTCAGTTTTCTCAATTGTAAAAGGACAGTGATACTATTTATGTTATCGATCTCAAAGAGTTGTGAGGAAATAGTTACATAAACCTTCAAGTACTACATAAATTTGTTCCATGATCAATTTTTGTATAGCTTTTTCCAGAATTGAAAGTAGAAGTATATATAGAATAATTTTACATAAACATCTATTTGTGTCTAATGGAACCCATTTTGGGGGTAGGAGAGGAGATAAAAAGAAAGAAATACTTGATAATTTTTCTTCTGTATTGGAAAGGAATATAAACTATGTATTTATAGTTTCAAATATAAACATCTTTTTATTTTAGTATGTTGTAGAAATTATTTTATTACAAAAGTTAAAATGAATAAAAACATTGCTTTTTATAATTTTTGAGAGGGAAAGACAGACAGACAGAGTGAGACTTGTGTTTCAATATAGTTATAGATACAGATAGCCAATTTAATTGTGAATAACAAAGCCTGATTTTTGGGAGATTCCATCACTTGCCAAGCTTTGTCCTGGAGTGCACAGCATTATAGTGAATTACCATTAATCATAAAATCTCATACTCATAAAAATTTCTTGTCTGCTGTAAATGTTTAACATTAGTTCTTTAAAAAATACACATGGTATTTTAAAGTTTAATTTGCATTATTACTTTCTTCACTCTTTAGGCTAGAAAATGCACAAAATAATAATTTAAGTCTGACTTTTAGGGTTTTTTGAAGCATTTCGGTTTCAGAAGCATATTGAAAATGTAACAACCTGTTAGTTCTCGAGTGTTGAAAATGACTGAAGTATACCCCTGCAATTAGTGGGATTTAGAACCTAAATATCATCTTGTCTAATACCAGCATTTTATAAATGAGCACACTGAGAAAAGACATGGCTTGCCCAAACTGGGAAATATGAATAAATAATAGCAGAGTTAAGATTCAGGGGCAGAAACTATGATTTTAAGTTGAATCTTATTTGCACCATTCAGCCCATTCAATTAATGCCTACTATTTGTAAGGTAGAATGGAAAACTAGACAGAGAACAAATCTCAAAGCTGACAAGGGAAGCTTCAAGTACTGCTCTTAAAGCATACTCTCTTTGAGACTCTAGACAATACTACTGTCTCAATGCTTTAGTAGAGACAACTTTCTAAGAATTATACTACAGAGAAAGTTTTGATTTATTTTGCTTGAAGTCACTTTCTTACCCACTAATCTTCTCTACTAAGTAAATCACAATTCAAGGCAATTCCAATGGACTTTTGCTAGCAAGTGCCAACCACATGCATAGAGAGAACTATGGAGACTGAATGTGCATCAAAACATAGTATTTTCACCTTTTTTGTTATTGTTTGTTCAATTGTTTTATTTTTATTTCTCATGAATTTTTTTTTGATTTGATTTTTCTTGGACTGCATGATATGTTAATGTTTAGAAAAACAGTACATGTGTAACTTATATTGGATTGCTTGTTGTTTTTGGTAGTACGGTGAGGAGGAAGGTGAAGGGAGAAAAATTTGGAATGCAAGGTTTTGCAAAAGTGAATGTTGAAAACTAACTTTGCATGTATTTGGAAAATTAAATACTATCTTTTGATAAATCCTCAAATCCAGCTTCTGGAATAAGAACTCACTATTTGATAAAAAATTACTGTGAAACCTGGAAAATAATATGGCAGAAACTCAACATAGACCTATATCTCACACCACATTCCAAAATGAGGTCCAAATGTGTACATCATTTGGACGTAACTTATGATACCATAAACAAATTAGGTGAGCAAGGGATAATTTATCTGTCAGATCTTTGGAGAAAGGAGGGATTATTACCAGAGAACAATTAGAGAACATTTTGAAAGGCAAAATAAACAACTTTTATTACATTTAATTAAAAAAAGTTTTTGCACAAACAAAACCAACAGAAACAAAATTAAAAGGGAAGCAAAAAGCTAGAAAAAGATCTTTACAGCAAGTGTTTCTTATAAAGATTTTATTTCTAAAATATATGAAGAACTGTGTTAAATTTAAAAGAATAAAAGTCATTTTTCAGTTGATAAATCACAATTACAATTTTCAGATGAAATTGAAGCCATCTATAGGCCCATGAAAAAACTCTCTAAATCATTATTTATTGGAGAAATACAAATTAAAAGAATTCTAAGACGCCATCTTACAATTCTCAATTTGGCTAAGATGACAGGAAAATATAATGACAAATGTTGGAGGGAAAATGGGAAGACTGAGACACTAATGCATTGTTGGTAGAGTTTTGAAATGATCCAACTATTCTGGAGAACTATCTGGAACTGTGACCAAAGGGTTTATAAAACTGCATACCCTTTGGCCCAGCAATGCCACTTCTTGGTCTGTATCCCAAGGAAATCATAAAGGAGGTAAAAGGACCCAGAAATGTTTGTAGCAACTTTTTTGTGGTAGCAAAGAATTGGAAAATGAGTAGATACCCGTCAGTGGGGAATGGCTGAATGAACTGTGGTATATGAAGATAATGGAATATTATTGTTCTATAAAAAATGATAAACAAGCTCATTTTAGAAATGCCTGGAAAAATTCACGCTAACTGATGCTGAGCAAAACAAGCAGAACCAGTAAAACATTGTATACAATAGCAGTAACAATGTGTGAAAGATCAACTATGAAAGCCTTGGTTCTTCTCAGTGGTTCAGTGATCCAAAGCAATTCCAATAGACTTTGGGTAGAAAATACCATATGCATCCGGAAAAAGAACTAGGGAGACTGAATGAAAAATCAATATATCCTATGTTCACTTCTTTTTTTCTGTTTTTATTCTCTTCTATTATTTGTTTCTTTTGTTCTGATTTTTCTCTCCCAACATGATTCATAAAGCAATGTATATTAAAAAATAAATGAATATAATGCTATTTTAAAAAATAAGAAGAAATCATAAATGCAGTCTTTTCTTAGCCTATGAACACTATTTCAGTAATCCAAGGAAACACTTGCTTAGTTTCTCAAGGGAAATAGATTAAAAAGAAAAAAGAAAAAAAAACTTGGGCCTGCCTATATGAAAGTTCTTGTCTATAAAAGGAAATAAAGCATCTTCAGTAATAGCATAACCTCAGAATTACTGTTTAGTTCATATTACCTGGTGTTTTGTGACCTCTACATGATAGAAATAGCATAGTTTGCCATTTAATGCTCCAGCTCATTTTATAAATGAGGAAACTGAGGCAAATAGGCAAAACTTCACCCAGGTTCATGCAAGTAGCAAGTGTCTGAGGCCACATTTGAACTCAGACCTTCCTGATTCCAGAGCTGGCACTCTATTCCTTGATATACTTAACTTTTCCTAATACCACAGAAAAGATTGTCTTAACTACTTATTAGGATACAGGACACTCATAAATAAGACTACTTCTTTCAGGAGAATGAATTTTTACCTTTTTGTGCATATTATCCCATCTATTAGATTGTAAACTCTTTAAAAATATATTTTTGGGGGTTTGGGTATTTTAAACTTTTTTTTTTGTATTGTCAGTGTTTATTAGCACGGTGCTTGGCAACCCATACTTACTAAATAAATTCTCTTTCTCTTTGTGACTCTCATCCATGTTCTCCCATAAATCCTCCAAAGAAGGTTCACTCAATGTATTAGGTTTCTTCCTTGAAATCTATGGCAATTTCCTGGAGGTCAATGAAAAAATAAGAGCTATCCTTCAATTATCCTTTATATTCACATGAATCTTTCTGAAGATACTTGGAGGTATTATAATGTAGTGGAAAGTATGGAAGTTTTTGAATTGGAAGATCTTAGTTTAAATCTAATCCTTGTATTGTGCTATTATGTGACTATATACCTCTCAACCTTTAGGGGATACCATTTTATTATGTGAAAAATGAGGTTTGGATTATGTCATAGATTCTTAATTGCTATTGACCTTGGTAGTGGTACTATTGTTACAGCATTGACCACTTTGACACTATAAAGAAGCCTATGTGTCTCTTGTCAGATATTAATATTGGGTAACTTGTTATTTAGTGGAGAGGGGTAGAGGGGAAGGAGGAAGAAAAAATTGGAACTCAAAGTTTTGTAAGGGTGAATGCTGAAAACTATCTCTGTATGTATTTTCTTTTTATTTATTTATTTATTTATTTATTTATTTATTTTTTTAATTTTTAATTTTATTTTATAATTATAACATTTTTTGACAGTACATATGCATGGGTAATTTTTTACAACATTATCCCTTGCACTTACTTCTATTCAGATTTTTTCCCTTCCTCCCCCAACCCCCTCCCCCAGATGGCAAGCAGTCTTATATATGTTAAATATATTACAGTATAATTTAGATACAATATATGTGTGTAGAACCGAATTTTTTTGTTGCACAGGAAGAATTGGATTCAGAAGGTAAAAATAACAGTTTACATTCATTTCCCAGTGTTCCTTTTCTGGATGTAGCTGGTTCTGTCCATCATTAATCAATTGGAATTGGATTAGTTCTTCTCTATGTTGAAGAAATCCACTTCCATCAGCATACATCCTCGTACAGTATCATTGTTGAAGTGTATAACGATCTTCTGGTTCTGCTTGTTTCACTCAGCATCAGTTGATGTAAGTCTCTCCAAGCCTCTCTGTATTTCTCCTGTTGGTCATTTCTTATAGAACAATAATATTCCATAACATTCATATACCATAGTTTACCCAACCATTCTCCAATTGATGGACATCCATTCATCTTCCAGCTTCTAGCCACTATGAAAAGGGCTGCCACAAACATTTTGGCACATACAGGACCCTTTCCCTTCTCTAGTAGTTCCTTGGGGTATAAGCCCAGTAGTAGTATGGCTGGGTCAAAGGGTATGCACATTTTGATAACTTTTTGGGCATAATTCCAGATTGCTCTCCAGAATGGTTGGATTCTTTCACAACTCCACCAACAATGCATCAGTGTCCCAGTTTTCCCACAGCCCCTCCAACATTCATCGTTATTTGTTCCTGTCATCTTAGCCAATCTGACAGGTGTGTAATGATACCTCAGAGTTGTCTTAATTTGCATTTCTCTGATCAATAGTGATTTGGAACACTCTTTCATATGAGTGGAAATAGTTTTAATTTCATCATCTGAAAATTGTCTGTTCATATCCTTTGACCATTTATCAATTGGAGAATGGCTTGATTTCTTATAAATTAAAGTCAATTCTCTGTATATTTTGGAGATGAGGCCTTTATCAGAACCTTTAACTGTAAAAATTTTTTCCCAATTTGTTACTTCCCTTCTAATCTTGTTTGCATTGGTTTTGTTTGTGCAGAAACTTTTTAATTTGGTGTAATCAAAATGTTCTATTTTGTGATCAATAATGGTCTCTAGTTCTCCCTTGGACACAAACTCCTTCCTCCTCCACAAGTCTGAGTGGTAAACCATCCCATGTTCCTCCAATTTATTTATGATTTCGTTCTTTATGCCTAAATCTTGGACCCATTTTGATCTAATCTTAGTATGTGGTGTTAAATGTGGGTCCATGCCTAGTTTCTGCCATACTAATTTCCAGTTTTCCCAGCAGTTTTTGTCAAATAATGAATTCTTATCCCAAAATTTGGGATCTTTGGGTTTGTCAAAGATTAGATTGCTATTTTTATTCACTATCTTGTCCTGTGAACCTAACCTATGCCACTGATCAACTAGTCTATTTCTTAGCCAATACCAAATGGTTTTGGTGACTGTTGCTTTATAATATAGCTTTAAATCAGGTACACTTAGACCACCTTCCTCTGACTTTTTTTTCATTAGTTCCCTTGCAATTCTCGACCTTTTATTCTTCCATATGAATTTTGTTGTTATTTTTTCTAGGTCATTAAAATAGTTTCTTGGGAGTCTGATTGGTATAGCACTAAATAAATAGATTAGTTTGGGGAGTATTGTCATCTTTATTATATTTGCTCGGCCTATCCAAGAACATTGAATGTCTTTCCAATGATTTAAATCTGACTTTATTTTTGTGGCAAGTGTTTTGTAATTTTGCTCATATAATTCCTGACTCTCCTTTGGTAGATATATTCCCAAATATTTGATACTATCGACCGTTATTTTGAATGGAATTTCTCTTTGTATCTCTTGCTGTTGGATTGTGTTGGTAATGTATAAAAATCCTGAGGATTTATGTGGATTTATTTTGTATCCTGCGACTTTGCTAAAATTCTGAATTATTTCTAATAGCTTTTTAGCAGAGTCTTTGGGGTTCTCTCAGTATACCAACATGTCATCTGCGAAAAGTGACAATTTGATTTCTTCATTTCCTACTCTAATTCCTTGGATCTCTTTCTCGGCTCTTATTGCCAAGGCTAGAGTTTCTAGTACTATATTGAATAGTAATGGTGATAGTGGGCAACCTTGTTTCACTCCTGATCTTACAGGGAAAGGTTCTAGTTTATCACCATTACATATGATGTTTACTGAAGGTTTTAAATATATGCTCCTTATTATTTTAAGGAATAGTCCATTTATTCCTATACTCTCAAGTGTTTTTAGTAGGAATGAATGTTGGATTTTATCAAATGCCTTTTCTGCATCTATTGAGATGATCATATGGTTTTTATTAATTTGATTATTAATATGGTCAATTATACTAATAGTTTTCCTAATATTAAACCAGCCCTGCATTCCTGGTATAAATCCCACTTGGTCATAGTGTATTATCCTGGGGATGATTTTCTGAAGTCTATTTGCTAATATCTTATTTAAGATTTTAGCATCAATATTCATTAAGGAAATTGGTCTATAGTTTTCTTTCTCAGTTTTCGATCTACCTGGTTTAGCTATCAGTACCATGTCTGTGTCATAGAAGGAATTTGGTAGGACTCCTTCAATCCCTATTTTTTCAAATAGTTTACATAGCATTGGAGTTAGTTGTTCTTTAAATGTTTGGTAGAATTCACCTGTAAATCCATCTGGTCCTGGGGACTTTTTCTTAGGAAGTTGGTTAATAGCTTGGTCTATTTCTTTTTCTGAGATGGGACTATTTAGACTACTTACTTCTTCCTCTATTAATCTCGGCAAGCTATATTTTTGAAGGTATTCTTCCATTTCATTTAAGTTATCGAATTTATCGGCATAAAGTTGGGCAAAGTAGCTCCTAACTATTGTTCTAATTTCCTCTTCATTAGTGGTGAGTTCACCCTTTTCATTTTCAAGACTATCAATTTGCTTTTTCTCTTTCCTTTTTTTAATCAGGTTTACTAAGGGTTTGTCTATTTTGTTGGTTTTTTCATAAAACCAACTCTTAGTTTTATTAATTAATTCAATAGTTTTTTTTACTTTCAATTTTATTAATCTCACCTTTTATTTTTTGAATTTCAAGTTTTGTGTTTGTCTGGGGGTTTTTAATTTGTTCCTTTTCTAGCAATTTTAGTTGTAAACCCAATTCATTGGCCCTCTCTTTCTCTATTTTATGCAGGTAGGCCTGTAGAGATATAAAACTTCCCCTAATTACTGCTTTGGCTGTATCCCACACATTTTGGTATGATGTCTCATTATTGTCATTTTCTTGGGTGAAGTTATTAATTATGTCTATGATTTGCTGTTTTACCCAATCATTCTTTAGTATAAGATTATTTAGTTTCCAATTATTTTTTGGTCTATTTTCCCCTGGCTTTTTATTAAATGTTATTTTGATTGCATTATGGTCTGAAAAGGATGCATTTACTATTTCTGCCTTACTGCATTTGATTTTGAGGTTTTTATGCCCTAGTATGTGATCAATTTTTGTATAGGTTCCATGAACTGCTGAGAAGAAAGTATATTCCTTTCTGTCTCCATTTAGCTTTCGCCAAAGATCTATCATATCAAACTTTTCTAGTATTCTATTTACCTCTTTGACTTCTTTCTTATTTATTTTGTGGTTTGATTTATCTAATTCTGAGAGTGCAAGGTTGAGATCTCCCGCTATTATAGTTTTGCTATCTATTTCCTCTTGCAGCTCTCTTAATTTCTCTTTTAAGAATTTAGATGCTGCACCACTTGGTGCATACATGTTTAATATTGATACTGCTTCACTATTGATGCTTCCCTTTAGCAGGATATAATGCCCTTCCTTATCTCTTTTAATTAGATCAATTTTTGTTTTTGCTTGATCTGAGATGAGGATGGCTACTCCTGCTTTTTTGGTTTTGCCTGAAGCATAATAGATTCTGCTCCACCCTTTTACTTTTAGTTTGAATGTCTCATCCTGTTTCAGGTGTGTTTCCTGTAAACAACATATAGTAGGATTCTGACTTTTAATCCAGTCTGCTAACTGCTTCCTCTTTATGAGGCAGTTTGCCCCATTCACATTTATGGTTAGAAGGACTAATTCTATATTGCTTGCCATCCTATTAACCCCTGCTTATGCTTTTCTCCTTTCCTTCCCTTTTACCCTCCTATCCAGTATTAAACTGGTAAACACCACTTGCTTTTCACAGCCCTCCCTTTTTAGGATCCCTCCCCCACCTTAAAGATCCTCCCCTTATTTTACCCCTTTTCCTCGAAATTACTGTATTCCCTTCCCCTTAGCTTACTCCTTCCCTTTCACTTTTCAATGAAGTGGAAGAAGTTTCACCATAAATCGAATATGTCTATTGATACACGCTATGTTCATCTCCCTCCTTTCTTTCTCTCAGATATAATAGGTTACCTTTGCCTCTTCATGAGATGTAGTACCACCACTTTATACTTTTTTATGATATAATCTCCTTTCTACCTCTAGTTTCTAAGACAAATTGTACATATGTTCTTTACATATTTTTTTGACAGAAGTATAGTTCTCAAGATTTCTTTTTACCTTTTTTAGAAGTCTCTTGAGTTCTGTATTTGAAGATCAAACCTCTTATGTAGGTCTGGTTTTTTCATCAAAAATAGATGGAATTCATTTATTTCGTTAAATGTCCATCTTCTTCCCTGGAAAACGATGCTCATTCTTGCTGGGTAAGTTATTCTTGGCTGCATACCAAGTTCCTTAGCCTTTCGGAATATCATGTTCCAGGCCCTGCGTTCTTTTAATGTGGATGCTGCTAGATCCTGTGTTATCCTTATTGTGGATCCTCCATATCTGAATTGTTTTTTTCTAGCAGCTTCCAATATCTTTTCCTTTGTCTGATGGTTCTTGAACTTGGCCACTATATTTCTTGGCGTTTTGATTTTAGGGTCCCTTTCAGTAGGTGATCGATGAATTTTCTCAATGTCTATTTTACCCTCTGTTTCCAAAATGTCTGGGCAGTTCTCTTTGATAATTTCCTCGAAAATGGTGTCCAAGCTCTTTTTTTCCTCCCATTTTTCAGGGAGTCCGATTATTCTCAAATTGTCTCTCCTGGATCTGTTTTCCAGGTCTGTTGTCTTTCTGGTAAGGTACTTGACAGTCTTTTCAATTGTTTCATTTCTCTGGTTTTGCTTGACTCCCTCTTGGTTTCTCCTTGAGTCATTCATTTCTACTTGTTCCAGTCTAATTTTCAATGATGTATTTTCTTCACTCACTTTTTTTATATCTCTTTGTAATTGTCCAATTGAGTTTTTATCTTCTATGGAATTTTTTTTCCATTTTATCCATTTTATTTTTTAGAGAGCTGATTTCTTTTTCCAGCTTCCTAATTTCCTGTTTTCCTTGGAGTTGTTTACCTTTTCCAGCTCACTAATCTTGTTTTCCTTGGAGTTGTTTACCTTTTCCAGCTCACTAATCTTGTTTCTCAATGATTTGATTTCTTTATCCATTCTGTCTTTGAATGCATGGGATGACTTCTCCAGGCTCTCTTGCCAAGCTTCCCTTTCCTTTTCCCATTTCTCTTCCAGCTCTCTTGTGAGAGCCTTTTTGATTTCCTCTATGAGGTTCTTTTGTATTGAGGAGCAGCTTATATCCCTCCCAGGGGATACATCTGGGGACATTCTGTTCCTAGTCTCCTCAGCATTTGAAGTCTGCTCCCTCTCCACACAGAAGCTGTCAATGGTTAGAGCCCTTTTGAATTTTTTGTTCATTTTGTCAGAGTAGGAATCAAAGAAAACAAACTGACAAGAGAAACAATTGGTCTGTTTTGCGGGGGATAGGGCTGGATGTTATTAATGGGCTTCCTCTACAGACTGGGGGTAGGGCAGCAGAGAGCCACTAACAGAACAGCAATGACTGTACTGAGTCTGCGCTCTGAGGCTCTGAGAACGCACCGAGTCAGTCCAGGTGGGGGTTGGGGGTGGCCGGGCTCTGAGAGAAGCTGGCTTTCTGGGGTTTTAATCTTCACCTCCGGTGTTTACACCCTCTCTGCTGCTCCTGGCTTGCTGCCAAGATGGAGCATCCACACTGTGGCAAAAGCCCTTTCGCAGAAACGGCAGAGATCACACCCCTCCCCCTCTGGTCTGAGCTGTGTGAGCTGCCTGTCTTGCTCTGGCTGTCTGCCCTCAGTCTGCGCCCAGTCTGATTGACCCTCCCCCGAACAAACACAGACCTTTTCTGGCGACTTTCAAGGATGTCTTCTCTTGGTGATAATTTGTGGATTTCTTTCTGGGTCAAGCATTAAGTCAGAGGCTTGTCATGAAGTAAGTACTGAGAGAAAACGAGGAGCTCAAGCAGCTGTCTGCCTCCACGCCGCCATCTTCTCTGTATGTATTTTCAAAATAAAAAGCTATTAATCTAAAAAAGATAATGTTTTAAAGACATAAAATTAAAGCACAAAGAAAAGACAATTATATTGAAAAACAATTATCAAAATGTATTAAAATCATCTTCATGCTTACAGACTATATGAACTAGATGATCTCTAAGGTCATTTCAATTTTAAAACTGTGATTCCATTCCCACTGAAGCCACTTCTCTTATAAATTTCTTCCTTTATAATGTAATGTAGTCTGCTTATACCGACCAGATAACACTGCACTACTTTTTTTGGTATAGTTTCAAATTTAATTACCTTAAATGCAATTTGGTGTCCCAGAAGGTCCAGAAATCTATGAGGAGTTAAGGAATGAGGAAAGATGCCAGAATGCAGGTTTTACCTGAATTGGTACAGGACAGGTAGGAAGAACTTCTAAAGGAAGAGTTCTGTGCTCCTGGATGAGAGGGATGACCTTCATATAAAAGCTTATCAAAAAGAAAGATGAAGAAAACCTTAAGAAAACTGGCATCCATTATACTGAAGACTATCCTGCCATTGGTACATCCCTGCCCCAGTTAGCAGTTAAGCTCTCCAACACCTGGTGATAATGAGTTATTAATTATTTTCAGTTTTGAAATATTATCCATAATTAACACAAAAAGGATTCCCCATAATTGTCGCGTCAGCTTCCCACTCCTGATTATTGTCCCAGAAAAGCCAAATGCAATGATGAATTCTCCCAACACAGCTTTCCAAAGCTCTTGCAACCAGCCATCTAATTTGCTTACAGGTGTAAAGTGCCACTGGATAATTGGACTGGTTGGAATTCTGTTAGCGCAGCATCTGCTGATACCTCTCCTTTCTTCTAATTACACTTATTAAAGCTTCTTTTGACTTTGCCAATTTCCAATTCCAATGTGCTCCTTGTTCACATCTTTTCAGAAAATCATGATTGTTGTTTTCCACCCATGAATTAATCCTTTTCAAATATGACTCAGAGATAATTAATTGGGCCTCCATTCTCACCATCCAAACTCTCAGTCTCACTCTCAGCATGGAGATTAGCATTTCAACTTGCTTTGAAAATCCAAACCCTTCACCTGGTTCTTGCTGTGAGTCAAAGGTTATATTCACCCACACAAATCAGGATGAATTTACTCTTCAAAATATTTATTGTTCTTTTAAAATACTGTTTGATAACTCCTTTGCCTAATTTGAAGAAATGGCAACATGAAGAATTCAAGGAAAACCAGGAACACTAATATGAATGAATGATGAATTAACCTTTTCATTTTATAGAAAAGGAAATTAGGATCTTTGTTTCTTCCTAATGATTCCCAGCACTGACTTCTGACAAAAACCCAGCATATTTAATATGGCCTGAGTCCTATCTCAATATTGTTCCTGAGATGACCTTGATTAAGGTAATTAGTACAGTTTTCAAGAATGTCTAAATTTCATTGTAACAAAAAATCCCAGCCTCAACTTCACAGCAATCTATGAAAATACTGTACATGGACAGGAAAACTCATAAGTATAAGGTATATCAGTGATCATCTAGTCCAAAGAATATTTAAACAGAGAGCTATTTAAATCACTGGTTCTTAACCTGGGACCCATGCACTCTTTAAAATGATTTCATCACTGTATTTCAATATAATTTATTTACTTTGTAAACACTTTGTAATACTATGTATTTTATTATATACTTTAAAAAATATCATTCCAGAAAGTTTTTATTGATTTGACCAATGCGTCAAAGGGGTCCAAGGTAGAGACAGAGAAAAAAAAATGGAGAGACAGTCAGAAACAGGAAGAATTAAGAATTCCTGCCTTAAATCATCCCCGACCAATGGACATACGAACTTTACTGAGGACCTCTAGGAAACAAAATTACCTCTTTTTCTTCTGCAGACAGTGTGTGATTATGGAAAGTAAACTGGATTCTATGCTCAGAAGATCTTAATTCCATTCTCATTTCTGTCATTACATTAGTGTGATGTTGTGCAAATTATCAATGGTCATCAGGAAGATTGGTCTGTAAGTTTCTTTCTCTGTTTTGTCTCTTCCTGGTTTAGGTATCAGTACTGTATTTGT
This sequence comes from Sminthopsis crassicaudata, assembly GCF_048593235.1. Taxonomy (NCBI): domain Eukaryota; kingdom Metazoa; phylum Chordata; class Mammalia; order Dasyuromorphia; family Dasyuridae; genus Sminthopsis; species Sminthopsis crassicaudata. The sequence continues at coordinate 226,358,182 of NC_133622.1, read as the reverse complement.
GTCAAGAAGGAATTTGGCAGACTCCTTTTTTACCTATTTTTTTCCAAATTAAAATTAAAGCAATAATTATGAGCTATTTTCCCCAATTGTATGGCATCAAGTCTGACAATCTAATTGAAACGGAAGAATAGTTGAAAAAATATAAATTGCCCAGATTAACAGAAGAGGAAATAAATGACTTAAATAGTTCCATTTTAGAAAAGGAAATTGAACAAGACATTAATGAACTCCCTAAGAAAAAATCTCCAAGGTCAGATGGATTTACAAGTGAATTCTACCAAACATTTTAAAAAATTAAAACAATTAGTTCCAAAGCTATTTAAACTGTTTGCTTTCATTTATTTTTCAATGGTGATAAATTCATCCTTTTATTTTTTTTTTATCATACTAATCAAAGGTTTATCTATTTATGCTTTATTTATTTATTTATTTGTTTGTTTGTTTTTTTTATAAAACCAACTCAGTTTTTTATTAGTTCAGTTTCTTAGATTCAATTTTATCAATTTTGTTGAGTTGGGTTACAGAATTTCTCATTCAGTATTTAATTGGGGGCTTTTAATTTCTTTTCTTTTTTCTAGCTTTTTAGTTTCATGTTGTGCAAGATCTCTGGCTCTCATCTCTGGAAATTCCTTCCAGCTCCAAAACTATTTTTTCTTTGGAACAATTCTAATTGTGAAGTCAATTTAGTCTGTTTGTACTTTCTTTTAAATTACACTAAAATCTCTGTATTTTCTAGGTCAAGATGTCAAGAAGAACAAGTGGGTCTGAGAGAGAGAGAGAGAGAGAGAGAGAGAGAGAGAGAGAATATGATTGATATTTCTATCTATTAACTATCTAAATTAAGTATCTAAATACTTCAAGGTAGCTATGCCTTTTTTCCCTTATATCCTCTCTTTAGTCTAAATATTATTTTTTCTTTCAAGTACTCATAAAATTACATGGTATCTAAGTTTTTCACCATCTATTTTGTCTTCAAGTTGGATAATTTCCAGCATAGCTATGTTCTTCCTAAAAATTATGACTAGAATTGAACTGAATATAATCCTTCAGATATAGTCTGAGACTGACAGGCTATAACAGGGCTATCAACTCCTTAACTTAGAATATTATACCTCTCTTGGGCAACCAAGCTGACTTTTCTGGCTTCCAACTTTTACTGTCAACTTTCAGAGAAATGCTTGTGATGTAGAATTTGGCTATGTCCATAAAATGAACCTCAAGAAAGATCCAGAGGGATAAAATTTTATGCAGAACATCAATAATGAGAAATAAGTTGTTTTCTTTAATTACACCTGCTTTTATTTTTTTTTCACTCTGGTTCTGACCATCTTCTGGCCACATAACATCACTTCTTGAGAGTCCTAACTACTTTTCCCTCAAAAAATAATAAGCGCACAGAGAGTTTCTCAAAACAAGAAAAGGAACAATATTAGAAGGACTATATAATAGATATGGAAGTCATTGGTTCCAATTCCCTTATTTTACAGCTGAGAAACCTGATGCCAAGAGAAATTTTAGTGGCTTGTCCAGGATTGCAGGCCTAATATTTTTGATACAGATTTTCCTTGTTCCAAATCTAATGCTCAATCCAATATCACAATGAAGATACTGAAATTATGAGCTCTTTCACAGCATGAGTTGTGACCTATTGTCTTTATGATCTCAGGGACTACTATTGTGTCATTAATTTAAATAAAGATGTGGAAATTGAAGTTTCAGCAGGCTGAGCAAGTGCCTTTCTACAGTGACCAGATTTCAACCTATTTATGATGAATGAAATAACACCTGCATAGTTAACCAAGATAGGCACACAAGTTAAATGATTTTCATTTAACTAGATAGATTAGAGGAGGAAACCAAATTAGGCATGAACATTTGCAGTAGAATCTAACTGATCTCAAAACTAGCCCAATATACTACCCATTATATCATGGTACCTCTTTTAATTACTGGTCTAAAATTTGAAGTGAAAGAAGGCTTAGAATGGCTAGAGTAAAGAATCCTGAAACTAGAGAAAATTAGGTTATCATCTTGTGATCAACTGTGATGGGCATGATTCTTTCCAACAATGAGGTGATTCAAGGCAATTATTTGTGATGGAAAGTTCCATGCATATTCAGAGAGAAAGCTATGGTGACTGAATGTGGGTCAAAGCAACATAATTTTTTTTTTTTGTAGTTTGCTTTTTCTTCTCATTTTTTCCCTTTTGATCTGATTTGTGAGTGTGTGTGTGGGGGAAAAGTGTACAGCATAACAAATTTGGATATATATTTAGAAGAATTGTACATATTTAACTTATAATTTATTGCTTATTGTCTTGGCAAAAGGGGAGGAAAAGGAGAAGAATTTAGAACACTATGCAAAGGTTTTATTTTTCAAAAGTGAATGTTGAAAACTATCTTTGAATATATTTGGGAAAATAAAATACTATTAAATTTTTTAAATCATCTTGGTTCACATTAAATGTTCAATTCTGGAGTCTCTGCTTGTTTTCTGAGTAATCTTGGATGTCATTGCACCTAATGTTATTTTCAACTCCTTCATCCATAAAATAAGAGTATTACATTATGAGTTTATTATATAGAAAGATCTAAAGCTAAAGCCAATATGTGTCAGAGGTTGGAACTAAACCTAGCTTTTCCTGACTCCAAGAATAGCTCTTTGTCCACTGTACCATGTTCACTAGTGGTCTTTGAAAAATCAGTTGCCTCCCCTTGAAATCATCTTTCTAATCTGTTAGAAGAGTGAGTTGACCTAAATGCCCTTTCAATACATGTGTAGTTTTAGATTCCTGATCCTTTATTAGTAGAGACATTATTACCAGAATGTAGTAAGCATCAGTGAGAAGTAGCCCATGCCTCAAATATAATACTGGTTTGCAATGTGGTATAGTGGAAAGGACTTTGGAGTTGTAGCGAAAGAAAGAGGTTCAAAATCCCATTTTTTTTTTAACTTAAAGGCTGGAATAGCCACATTCACTATCTGTCCCTCAATTCACAAATCTAGTAAAAATTAAAGTAAATTGTGTATTTAAAAATTAAAGTAGATTGTATATTTTTTCTAGTAGTTTTGAAGTCAGGGACAAAGTTCTTGACTTTGCTACTCTCCCTTATCAATGGCCTTAGGCAACTGATTTAACAGTGTGGCAATGTGAAAAAGTAAGAGAATTGGAGTCTGGGAAGCTAGGTTTAAATGTCAGCCATGCAATTCCTATAGACTTGTGATAGAAAGAGCCATCTGGCTCCAGAGAGACAACCATGGAGACTGAATATGTATCAAAGCACAGTATTTTTGTTATTTGTTATATATTTTTTTCTTTTTAGTGTTATTTCCCCTTTTGATCTGGGGAGGGAGGTAGAAAAAAATTGGAACACAAGGTTTTGCTAAGATGAATGTCAAAAACTGATTTTGCAAATATTTGGGAAAAAAACTTTAAATATAATAGGCATGCATTCGTTGTTGTCTTCAGATTTTCCCACCATACTTCAGGTGCCTTTTTCTATATACTCCCTTCTCCTTTAGGTGATGTCCATCCGCCCTAAACCATAATTTGAAGAAGAGCCAAGACCAGCCTTATTTCAATCTCCAGACTTTGTTACCTGTCCTCCAACTACCTTTTGTGTATTTGTGTTATTTCCTATTTAGAATGTAAACTCAGACTGCAGTCAGAGACTATCTTTATGATATGTTTATCTTTATGTCCCCAAGGCTAAGCACATAGTCTTTCACAAATTATGTATTTAATAAATGCTTATTGACTTATCTTGTTGACCAGCTGGGTGACCTGGAATAATTCACTATGTTCTCCTCTGTTAAATATGGAATTTGAATTAAACGACCTACAGTAAGCCTTCCTTCTAAATTCATGATCCAATGAACTTCTCTGGAACTCAGTTTCCACATCTATAAACTGAAGTGGTTGAACTTAATGGCTTCCAAGGTCTCCACAAATTCTAAAACAATGATCCAATAACCTCTGAATTCTGTTGCATCTTTCAATATATTATTTTATGATCTTTAAAGTGCCTTCCAGCAGTGGCTCCAATCTTCTTGAAAAGGACTCTCAGGAAAAACTCCAAAAGTTAGTTACTATTATTTCAATGTTATAGAACCTGGATCTTGGTGCAGTTTTGTATACTGAGTAATTTATTGTCCAAGTAGCTCAGAGTACATAAAAATGCCGTGAGAGGAAAGGCACTATATCTGGCTAACGTTTTATTGCTGACATACCTCATTGATATGTTTTTTGTAGTTTTTCTGGGACTCTAGCAAGGAAAGTTTTGTAAAGGAAAAAATGTAAATAAGGGAAACTGGCCACATGACTGAAGGGGAGCTGACTTTAGCACTCTGTATTTCCTTCCTCATACATTCACTGTTTTGGGGTGTTATTTGAAAGAACTGTGAATGTGACACATACTCATTACACACAGAAGAAATTCAAAAATTAAAATATTAAAATCTCATGCTCTGAAGAACTCATCATATGAGGATGAGTTTTGTTTTGTGTTGGTTTAGTTTTGTTTGTTTGTTTGTTTGTTTGTTTTTAAATTTGTATACTTGACTGAGGCTTGGCCCTTACTAAAGGTTTTTGCATTTCCCATGTAAGCTCTAAATAACATCTAGAAAAATAAAAAAGTAGGACGATTATAAATCATAAAATTATAGAACTAAGTGGAAGCTTAGAAGAATATTCTAGTCTAGTCCCATTATTTTACAGCTGAGGAAACTACTTTAAATTCTACATAACACTTATTCAAGAACTTTCTATCCCCCAAAAAACACATCAGTAACTAAGACAAAAATGAGTGATAAACATAGATTTGGAAGTTTGCACATTTTAGCAGAGGCCACTTTAAAAAATGATTGTCTATTGTCTATTCAAATAGCTAACAAGGCCTATTTTCTCTTACATTCTTACATATATGAGTTGATTATTCACTCATCTGTCAATAAGTATTCATTAAGAACTGCTATGCACCAGACAATGATTTTATGTGCTAGAAAAAGGTAGAATAAAATAATCTCTACCATACTGCAAACTTATGGAAGAGAGAAATGTATGAATGAATATAAGCAGCATGAACGTAAAGTGAATAAATATAAATATATGGAGAAATAAAAATGTTGCTCATCCTTTGTGAAGATGACAAATGACTTAATGAATTGATGTGTTGCCTCTCCTATAAATTATATTTCAGTGAAGTAGAGTTGCATAAAGTCAATAACCTCACTCTCTTCCACTCAAGATCCAGTAGCAGGATAAAAATCAAGACAATTGACAATGACCTGGGATGCAGATTTTGGTGTATTCCATATTTGGCCAAACTCTTACTTCAGTTGGCTTCATGGCTGTTGGAGCAAATTGTTCTAACTAACCCATTCAGATAGAGGATGCTTATGGTAGACATCCCCCTAACTGAGTAAATTGAGGCCCTTTGGTTGTCTTTAGTCTGGTTTAGCATCTGTAAAAATAATTTTACTTGAATGTGGCCAACAAACATGCTATAGTTTCTTGGAAACTATAGCACAGATGAGAATTAAAAGCCAGGAGAACATCAAAGGTAGGTGAGGAGCCCTGAAAAGAGCTTAACAATCCTTCACACTAGAAGTGCTTGTTCTCTCTGAACATACAGCACAGAAGAAACAGCAAGACAGTTTGGGGGAAAAAAGGATGTGTAGTTGTAATGTTCAGGAAAGCCTTCACGCACAAGATCATGCTTGAGTTCCATGTGAAAGGAGAAGTAGGACTCTACTGTGCAGAAGTAAAAAGAAAGGGCTTTCAGCTATGTGGGGCAGTCATTGAAAAGACAAGGAGATGGAAGGCAAAGTATCACATACAAAGAACAGAGAGAAGTCTAATTTGCATGCGTCAAAGAGTATGTGAAGCACAAAAAGTTCAATGTGACTAGAAAGATAGATTAGACTAAAGGATTTCCAAATATAAATAGAGAAATTTATATTTCATTTTAGACTCAAAAGAAAGTCAGTGAGGATGGTAATATGTATATCTATGTATGTGTATATATATATATATATACATATATTTATAGATTCTATAGTTATATATATAGCATGCCTATAATGCATAGATGAACATAGATATGCATACATATATTCAAATGCAAAAATGAACAGATTATAAGTATGTATATATGTATGTGTGCATTGAAAATTTATATATGCATATATATTAATTCATAGAAATCGGTGTGTTTATATGTATGTGTATAAATGCATGTTTGTGTTTAATTTGGTACCAATTTAAATGTTTAGAACTATTAAATCAAAAGGTCTCAATAAAGATTGCTTTGTTTGGTATAACATAATGAACCACAGAGTCCCATTCAATTGGATTCATTAAACCCTTCAGAGTAAGGATTAAAGAATAAATGACAAAAATGTATGTAAATCTACTCTCTGGATATCTCAATGCATCTCCATGTGACATAGCACTCAGGAAAGCTACTCCAATTTTAGACTAAATTAAGAAACAGCATCCAAGAAAAAAAGCAGTAATCAGTCCTTTATATAACCCACCTTGACCAGACCACATGTGGAGTATTATTATTATCACTTGTGAGTGACCTGTGTTTGTAAAAGATGTTAAAATATGTAAAGTATCTGTAATAGGGAAAATATGATGAAAGAGGAATTTGGGATTGCACCTTATGGAAATTATTTAAAGAGAGAGAGAAAATGCTTATGGCAGGAGAGGATGGCTGTGTCCAAGTTTTTAATGACCCTTATGTGAAAAAGGAATGAAACTTGTTCTGATTAAACACTATAGGCATTAATTTTCTGGAAAGTTGACCCCAAAAAAACACAAACTCTGGACACTATGAAAAGAAATTCCTCCCCCCCCCAAATAAAGTGGGATTATAATATACCTTCTATTTAAAAGAAATTAATTACTCTTCTGATAGTGTAATGTCAATGAAATATAGCCATACAAACATTTTAACACAGAATTACTGATACATATTAATTGAGTACATTAATGTTTTACATAAAACAGAAAGGAATAGGGCTTAACTGAAGCATTAAAAAGTGATGTTTTAAAAGGGTTCAGTTTATTTCCATTGGATTGTTGTGCTTTATTTAGATTTCTACCAATCTAGGTCACAGTGTACTTCCAAAGTTCTTTAGAATAATTATTCATGTCTTAATAAAACTTGGCAAATATATACAATATATAATTCTTGTATAAATTCTTATTTAAGAGTTTTACAAAGAAGGGAAACATGTCATAGAATTGGAAAATGCCTGGGAATAAGAAACTGGCAGATTTCATGATTCAATTCAACTGAACAGCCAACATTTATTAAAAATAATTATGAAAAAAAAAAGACTACAATCAAGTAATATCAGTATTCAAGGGCAAATCATCCCCTTCCCCCAAGCACTAGTTTTCTTATCTCTCTTATCTTTATGAGTTCAGGTTCAATGACTCACTTTCAAAGTGGTTGTTTACTAAAACTATTCCTTCAATCTCACTCTTTCAATTTCTTTCAGAATCATGCTCATCTAAAAAGACTTACATGAAGTGAGAAGAACCAGGAGAATATTATCCACAGTACCAGCAAGATTATGTGATGATCAACTATGCTAAACTTAGCTCTTTTCACCAATGAGGTGACCCAAAACATTTCCAATAGACTTGGGACACGAAATGCCATTCACATCCAGAGGGAGTTTTGAATGCAGATTGAAGCATACTATTCCTCCTTTTGTTGTTGTTGTTTGCTTTTTCTATTTTGTATTGCTTTTCTTTTTGTTCTGATTTTTCTTTCACATGACAAATATGGAAATGGACTGTACATATATAACCTATATCCAATTACTTGTGTCTTAGGGAGAAGGGAGATAAAAGAGAGACAGAGAAAAAAAAATTGAAACTCAAAATCTTACAAAAAGGAATGTTGAAAACTATCTTTGCATGTTAGAAAAATAGAATACTGTTGAGAAAAAAGAATTATGCTCATAAATCATCTTTTCTCTTATGTATCTTCAATCTCTACCTTCATACCTCCCCCTCAAAAAAATCAGCACCACTTAGAAACATTCTTAAAATCACTTCCACTCCCAAGCTACCATCTTTTATTCTTTCCTTTACTTGATAAACATGTATAAAGTACATTCCTCCACTTCTTCTTCAACCATTTATTTATTTCATTATTATAATCTAGCTCCCTTCCCCACCAATCTACCAACTATAATTAAGTTTTCCTTCTTACTTGGATAATTTTTTTCTTGACCCCTCCTTTAATAATTTTGTAATTATTGTAATTTTTCTGCAATATTTGTAATTTATAAATCCTTCATTTTTATATACTTTCTTCCTTTTAATCCCAAAATACTCTATGGCCATTCTACTATCTCTACAATTATTTCTTATTCTCTCTAGCTCTTCATAAAGCAAATGGTACTTACCAAGGATCTGTCCCTAAACTCCTCCCTGTAATGTCTCTCATGGTCTTTGCCCATACTACTACTGGATTCACTTATTATCTCTACAAAAATGGTGCTCAAATCAGGGTTCTGTTTCCCATCTCTCTCTAGGCCTCTATTTCCAATTGTTTGGTTATCGAAACTCGGATTCATCACTGGCATCACAAATTTAACATCACCATAGAGTGCAACATCTTTTTGATAGTCACATTATCCTCCCAATCACACAAATATGCAAATTCAGTGAAATCTTTGACTTCTTCAGCACTTTAACATTCAATCAGTTACTAATCTCAGTCAATTTTTACTTCTGTCATATCATTTAAATTTATTAATTCTTTTCTTCTTTTACAGGATCCAACACAGTTCAGCATCTTGCCACTAATTACTGGATTATTGATCCAGTATCCCATATTGGTTTTTTGTACTTGTCCATACCTTTTTTTTTCCATTTGAGCCTCCACACAACCTCCCAAAAAATCCACTGAATACCAAATAATTAGTCTATTTAAAAGACAATATCTTTCCTATTGGAAAATATATAAACTCCTATTCTAAAATATATAAACTGTATAAATTTGGTACTGGAATTTAAGATCCTTTTTAATCTGTTTCCAACCTAATTTTTATCTTTTTCCTTATGGTTCTTCCTTTTGATTTTGTGATGTTCAATTAAAACTGGACTATTCTCTATAATCATTGCTTGTTTTACCCTCTTTTATTTCTGTGGCTTTGCTCATGTTTTTGTTACCTTTTGATGCTGAAGAAAATTAAGTGAATGCTTTTCTTTTCCTTCCTGCTTGTAGAAATCCCTCCCTTTCTTCAAGATCTAAATAAGGTACAATTTCCTTCATAAAGCCTTTCATGACCAATCCACCCCCAAGAGAAGGTTATCTTTTCCTCCTCAGATTTCACTTAGCACACTGCCTAGACCTCTCACTTGCAATCACCATATGTTTCTTTATATAAGAATTTTATTTTCATACATTCTCTCTCTGCTTTTAATTAGCTCCTTGAGAGCATGGCCAATGTCATATTTATCTTTGTGTCCCCAGAACTTAGCACAATGCCTATGATTAGATAACCTATAATTAATAAATATTTGTTGAACTAAACTATGAATTGGTACCAAAAATAAAAATTGCATCAGTGAAACATTTGGGGAATGCCTAATAGGCGAAAAAGTAGAACTGGTGATTTGAATAGAAGTATTTTCTGAACTGCATTATATAAATGTACCCTGAAAAACAAAACAATACAAAGAATTAAGGCAAGTCCAATTTATTAGATGGATTAATTTGAAATATACAGAACTGAGAGACAGAATGAAGAGGGCACTTGGCCCCACACCTTGAAAAGTGCAAAAATCTTTCTACCACAATGCCAAAAAGTAGTCATATAAGTGGTTTATTAAAGGAATCATAGAAATCATACATTAATCTCAAAGAGAATTTAGGGATAATTGAGTTTAAATGTTTAATTTTACGTATAGGGAAATCCAAACATACAGAGGAAAGAGGACTTTACTACGATCATGTAGCTACTCTACTGAGGGACCAAGCCAGGACTAAGATAATCGCCTTCTTTATTTTAAGTTTGGACTCAGATTATGATACCATATCATCTTTCACTAGACTTAATTGTTCAGTGATGCTGACTTTGAACAGCTGAAACTTAAAAAGCTGAAACTATCAGGATTAAGAATTGTGTCTTTTAAAGGATAAACTAGTTGACTAACTCCAGTTCTCTTTCACTACTGATGGAGGATGAAAACTAATAGTCATAGAGTACTAGTGTTAAAGTCAAGAAAATTTGGGTTCAAAGTCTACATTTGATACTTGCTATGTGACTTTAGACATGTGGCCTTTCTCATTCTCAATTGGTGAACTGTAGCACGTTCCAAACAGAATTGTACTGAGAAACAAATAAGAAAACACATCAAAGGCTTTGTAGTACTTATAGCTATTATGATTATTGTTGTAATTATTACAATATTGTTGCCAATGAAAAATTGTTCAAAAAAAACAACATGAAAGATGTTATCAGAGTAATATGTGTTAAGAAAAAAGTTCTTGTTATAGTTCTACAACAAGAATGAGAAATAACTGAGGGACATGCTCTATTGATATCTATTCAATATCAGGACATCTAAAGACAGACCCCCAAGATAGGGAGCAGTCTTTCAGTGAATGATTTATTAGGCAATATAGAAAGTGATGCATGAGATAAGAGATATGAATGGGATGTTCTCTACACAATCAGTTCAAAACTCTATAACTCAAGTACTACTAAACCTAACTTAAATTTAAATGATAATCAAAAGGGGGACATCTCTTTTGATATGTAAACAAACTTCTTTAGAGGATAATGAAAATTTGACAAAAGCATTGTAGGCCTAAAAGCAGCCATCAATTAAGAAAGCTTTAAAGCTCAAATTAACATAATACTTAATCCCAAAAATACATCAAAATCCCTACATTAATATTGGACAATTCTATAATAATATAGAAGATATAATGTTAATATTAGTAACATGAATAAATTCTCCTTGCATAAACATAATTTCAGCCTGGAACAACCACTACTACTTAATCAAACAAATAGCCGCATCCACACACTAGTTCTCTATTACAATTATTGTTAACCCAACTCAGGTGTGCATTTAAGGAAAGATTAAAAGGAAACATTCAATACATATTTTAGTTGTTTTCAATTATGTGCAACATTTTGTGACCCCATTTGGGGTTTTCTTTGCAAAGATCCTGGTAATAGTTTGTCATTTCCTTCTGCACTTATTTTAGAGATGAGGAAATTAAAGCCAATAGAATTAAACAACTTGTCCGATGGCATATAGCTAAGTATTAGAGGTCATATATGAACTCATGACTCAGTAATTTCCTGACTCCTAGAATTCTATACATTCCACCACTTAGCTACTTCAATATGCATTTATTGTTTACTATAAGGTACAAACTAGACACTAGGATTTTAAAATAAGCAATGCCATTTGTCATCTAGGAGAAACTTACATGCTAGTAGTATAAGACAGAGAGAGGAAGTAGAGGGGAAAAAGAGGAAGAAGGAAAGAGGAAGGGGAATGAATGAAGAGGGAGAGAAAGAGAGAAGGGGGAAGAAAGAATGGGGAACAAGGCATGGAATTGGAGTAAGAAGACACTATTAAATGGGAGAGATTAGGAAAGCTTTCAGTAGTATGTAACATCTAAGATAATTCTCCAAAAAAAAAAAAAAAACTTTTCAATGAAAAAGTTTTTTTTTCTCTCCATTTCAAGCTTAGGAGTGAGGGAAAGTTATTTGTAACAAATATACATGCTCAAGCCAAACAAATTTTCACACTGGTCATATCCAGGAATATATTCTTCCTGCTATGCTTGAAATACATCATCTCTCCTTTTCAGGAGTTGGATAATATTCTTCATTCCTGCTCCTCTGAAATAATGGTGGTATTGATCAGAAATTATCAGAAGTTTGTTGTTTTTCAAGTTATTCAAAATCAACATCACTAGAAACGTGTAATGAGAGAAAATATTGCAGCCTGAATCTGAAACTTACAATAACTCTGATCAACATCTGTTTCAATACTTGTTGTCTCAACAATGGAGCCGTTATGCTATAAACTATTCTCCTGGTTCTGCTGCCTTCATATCTCATTTCATAAAAGTCTTTCTAATTTTTTCTGAAATTGTCAAAAACAAAGAATCCTAAGAGGTTCAGTTCAGGTGGGAGGGATACGGATGGCGAGCAAGGAAATTAAATGATAGTTTCAAAAGAAGTGCCAGACCAATTTAGCTGTTTTATACTTTGTGTGTAAAGGAATAATATGAACCAAAAGTGGAAAGACTTGTTGGAGTGAGATTGTGAAGGACTTTAAATGTCAAGCCAAGGAGTTGAGATGTCCTCTTAGAGAGACTAGGGAGACATTGGTGCTTTTTGAATAGGGAAATGTAACGGTCAAACTTATGCTTTAGGAAAATCACTTTGGCAGCTTATCTGGAGGACAAATTAGAGGGGCTGGATTAGACAAGACTTGGAAAGCAATGAAAAAGCCATTGCTATACCCCAAGTAAGAAGTGATAAGGACCTGAACTAGGTGAGTGAGGGATACTTATATCTCTGTGATAACACATTTAGCAGCCTATTTTAAAACCTTTCCTATCCACTGAATTCTAAGCCAGTGAAGCTTTGGAGGATCTCTGCCAGGAAGCACCTATAAATATGCCCCCATTACTTAAAAATTAGTTCTCCTTTAACTGAATCCTTAAGCACATTTCCGTTCAACATGGTTATAGAAGCCTCCAAAGTTCATTTGTTCCTGCTGTTTCAGCCTCTCTCAAAGTCATAATCTCTTGTCTGTGATACCATAATCATCACCACAGCCTCTCATTGGGATCTTGCAAACTGAGTATTATGACTGCAAGGGGGAAAGCAAAGACTGCTGGGCCTCAAAAGCCTTAGCAACCACAGTTCTATTCTGGTCCAGTCCAGGAACAGTGAAAAGAGGGGTGGGTATTAAAGGGACATATAATATGTCATTCATCTAGAAGTCATGGAATGTTTTCTACAGAACATCAGTGACATTCTACTACCAACAGTGCTACCTCCTAACCTTGCCAACCCTGCCAGGAGTTTCATTTGTCTTATACTTCTAAACAGAGCATTTCAAACCTCTGCTTGGTCTCTGAGTACCCAAGGGGAGCACATGTGCCCTCAAACTGTTTTGTTTCCTTCATGTCTCTGCTATCCTCAGTTCTTGTACCACTGTTTATTTTTCCAACCATTTCAAAGCAACAATTCTGGAAGGCATAGCTACTCCTGTGAGCAACCAGGTGTTCTCCTTGGCAACCTCACCACTGGAAGAGGTTGACTCAGATGTTCCTCACACCTGTGAATTGGCTGCCCAGTCTCAGCCAGCTCCCAAGAACTTAATTAGCATGCTCCATTTCCCAAAGCCAAAGCAAGAGAGTTCAAGTGAACATGCATAAAAAATTAGATGCTTCTGTTCCCTCCCATTAGTCTCTGTCTCTATGCCCCAGCAGAATTGTATTGTAAAGGAAAAAGTCAACTATGTTTTACTTTGCATTGATCCATAAAATGTAGGAAAAGAATGTGACATTAACTCTCAGGTTCTATTTTATTTCTTATATTCATTAATCTATTGGGAGGAGGAGGGGACTGGATGTGATGTAATACAAATAGAGATGCATAGGGTAATTGATAGATATCCATGAGTATAAATCTTGTTTCCAAAGGAATACTGTCAAGCCTTATGTTCTGACTATATCTGACCCATTCAAGTTTTGTAAGAGGCCCATTTTGTAACTCAATCTAAAATCCTATAACCTCTAACATTCCATGGTTATCTGATGGTTAGGTTTTATGAGTGAAAACAGTCAATGTTCTAAAAGAGGTCACATGCACGATATTACTTCTTTAGATCAGATAAAAATGAGGATTCGATAGCTGAAAAAATAGCTAAGAAAAACAACAATAGCTAAAATTTATAAAGCGCTTACCTCATGCACTAGGGTAAACACTTTTCAATTTTTATCTCATTGGATCCTCAAAATAATTCTGGAAGATAGATAACATTGCTATCCCCATTTTACAAATAAATAAATAAAAAAGAACTAAAATTAACAACGATTAAATGACTTGCCCAGGTTTACATAGCTGATAATTTTCTAAAGTTCAATTTTAACCAGATCTTCCTGATTGTACAGCAAGTACTTTAGCTACTATATACATATACACATATGTACATATACATACATATACATATATGTACACATATATACATACACACATATATACATATACAGAGAGAGAGAGAGAGAGAGAGAGAGAGAGAGAGAGAGAGAGAGAGAGAGAGAGAGAGAGATACATATATACACATATATAACATACACACACATATATACATACACACATATATATTCAGATAATTTTTTTTCTAATTTTAATGTAAACTCTCTCCTAATGTCCAGGTTTTATATATATTTTGACTTTATCTTGGTAATTAATATGAGGTATAGTTTTTGTCATATTGCTTTGCAGTTTTCCCAACAACTTTTGCCAAAGAATGAATTCTTATTCCAAAATATAAAGTCTTTCCTCTTGTCAAATATGAGGTTACTAAGTTTATGTACTGCTGTAAATTATATGTCTACTCTATTCCATTGTAATTTGCCTAGATCACACAGATATCCCAGAACAAGCCAGGCTTTGAACCAAGGTTCTCTGACTCAAAGACTAACATCCTTCATATTTAAATTCAGGACAGCAATAGTCATCTCCAATAGAAGCATTGTAACCATAATATGAACTAATATTCAAGAGGACAATGCCTTATCACTTTTCAAAATACTTTCACATCTATCATTTCCTTTGAATTTCACCCTATTCCTATAAAACATGTAATGCCAATGTGTTGATTAAAAATTTTTAAAATATGTATTCTGAATCATGGAAAGAGATAATTAGCAGGGATGTGAAAGGTAATTCTATGTCTCTTGATTCTTCTATGTTCTATGCTCCTTCCTTTACCCATAGAAACCCTCAAATCATTTTTGGGAGAGGTTACTATTTTGAATGACGCACACTTCTCTTTCTTTGATTTTTCTTCATTATAGTCACTGATCCAATGAGTTACTTCAAGTTTCGATGATTTTTGTTTCTTTTCTCCTAAAGATTTATGGACAAAATAAAATCTACTCTGAACAAAGTGAGCTTATTCATATTCATTTTAAATTTTACCACTTCTGGGTGAAGCAATGACAATTCAATTCAAACAGCTCAAAGAGTTCCAAGTTTTTTTAAAGAAATTCCAGGTTCCATCAAACATCAAAAAAAAAAAAAAAAAAAAAAAAAAAAAACTTTGAGATTTAGAATACCATACCATACCATACCACAACAGATACAGCCACAGATAATCAATAGGCCATTGGGTCAATTCTGTCCACAAATGAAAATAACAAAATTAACATATCACAATCTGTTCCTGTGCTCTGCTCATGGGCAAGGGCACATAGGCTAGAGTATTAAAAACCCAGCCTGCTCAGTTTACCCCTAAAGCCATGAGAGAATATGTTGTCAAGCAGCCTATTGGGGAAGAAAGGGTTGGAAAAAAAGAAACAAATATTTTTTTTAGTTCCTCTTACAAGCCATCACTGTGCCATGTACTTACAAATATTATCTCATTTGATCCTTACAACAACCTGGAAAATACATGCTATTATTATCATCATTTTACAGCTGAGAATACTGAGGCCAAGGGAGGTTAAATTATTTTTTAATTGCTACTTACCTGGGGTGACACAACTTGTAGGAATCTTAAGGAACATTTGAATCCAATGTACACCTGATTCTAGGTACTGCTCTCTACTAACTGTGCCATCCAGTTCAGAGGAAATAGAAAGAGTAGTGCATACATAAAAGTATAGAAAAATGTGGGGAAAGGGAAAGAACTTATAAATTCTATTTACTTTTTATTAAACTTTTTTATTTTTCAAAAGAAATGCATGGATAATTCATTCACATTAACTCTTGCAAAACCCTGTGTTCCAACTCCCCCCTTCCCTTAACCTCCCACTAAATGGGAAGTACTCAAATATATGTTAAGCATGGTAGAAATAAATATATGTCCAAACCAATATTTGCATGCATATTTATACAATTATCTTTCTATACAAGAAAAATCACATCAGAAAAATATGAGGAAGAAAATAAAATGCAAGCAAACAACAAAAAGAATGAAAATGCTATGAACCACACTCAGTTCCCACAATCCTCTCTCTGGGTGTATTTGCCTTTCTTCATCACAAAATCATTGGAACTGGGTCTGAATCATTTCATGGTTGAAGAGATGCACATCCATCAGAATTGATCATTGCATACTCATGTTATGTATTATCATATATATTCTATATTAATATATGATGCATAATATATAATTATAATATAATGTTACATATATTTTAGAATGAATAGGTTCTTTTCATATATATATATATGTGTGTGTGTGTATGTGTATAAATATATATATATATATATGTATATATATATATACATATACATATATATAGGTTCTCTTTGTAGTGACAAAGAATTAGATATTGCAGAAATATCATTGAATTAAGGAATGGCTGAACAAGTTGCAATATATGATCATGATGAAACACTACAATGGTATAAAAAATGATGAGCTTGTTGATTTCAGAATAACATGAGTAGTCTCACATGTAATAACGCTAAGCAAATTGAACAGAACCTAGGAAACATATACAGTTACAGCATTATTATTTTAAGAATAACAGAGTAAATAAGCCATTTTACCTATTTTAAACACGCAAAACCCCCACAAAGGAATTATGAAGGAAGACTCTATCTTCATCCAGAAGATAAACTTATGAAATAATAGAAATATTGATAGAATTATTTTACATATAAATATATATATACATATATATATGTATGTATATATATATATATATATATATATATATATATATATATATATATATATATACACACACACACACATAGAAAGGGAAAGAGAAAGAGGAATAGAGAAAAAGAGTCACAGAGAGAAAGAGAGATGCACATGCATGTCTGTGTCTGAGATTGTACTTACCTCTAGGGGGAGAGGAAAAGAAAAGAAAAGAGAAAATAAAATTACATGATAAATTTATTATATATTTTAAAGGAATATCAAAGTATACTTAATATATTTGTGGTTTCATATGCAATCATCTTTTTTTATTTTATAATGTTGCTTAGTCTATTATTTATTTAATTTCATAAACTAAACACACACACACACATACACACATATATATATACATATATATATATATATAAAACTTAAAAAAATCCAAATTGTTCACCAATTGATAGTTAAAGATATGAAAAGCCAGTTTTAGAAGACATCAAGGCCATCTATAGTCATACAAAAATGTGCTAAATCACTATTAGGTAATTGTACATTAAAATAACTATGAGGTATCACCTCAAATTGGCTGACATAAAAGAAAAAAAAGACAAATATTGCATTGGATGTGAAAATTTGGGACATATTCATATTTGATGAAGTTGAAAACTAATTCAGCCATTCTGAGGAAGAATTTAGAATTATCCCCAAAGAATTATCAATCTGTGCATACCCTTTGACCCAGAATTACTACTACCATATTTGTATCCCAAAGAGATTTTTTTAAAAGGACCTAAATATACTAAAAAAAAAAAAAAACAAAAAAAAAAAAACAAACAAACAAACAAAAAAACCATTTAGAGCAGATTTTATTTTGTGCTGGAAAATAGTTGAATACTGAGGTTATGCCTGACACTTGGGGAATGGCTGAACAGGTTATGATATATAATTATGATGAAATATCATTGTACTAAAAGAAATTATGATCAAGCAGATTTCTGGGGGAAAAAATCCTGGGAAGACATATATAATCTTATGCAAAAGTGAGGTGACAAAAAACAATCCAGCAATGTGTAAAATGATTAACTATGAAAAATGTAGTTATGCTAAACTATATAATGATACAGATAATTCTGAAGGTTTAGGATGAAAAATGTCCACCTCAAGAAAGAATCAATGACATCTGAGTACAGATTAAAGCACAAGTTTTTCGTTATATTATTTTTGGCTTTTTTGCAAATTGACTAATCTGTAAATATAATTTAAATGATTTCATGCATATTATGATAACACATTTCTTGTATTCTCAGTGTGTAAGAGAGAGACATGAAGGGGACATCAAATTCAAAATTCAATTTTAAAATTTACTGTTAAAAATGACAAATTGATTTGGTAATCTGATTTCTACCACATCACCCATCTAAAAAAAGTTGCATACATGTATTCAAATGGAATGAGGTTCATAATTCTGGAAGTCAGAGCCCAAATATCTAAAACTCTTGCCAACTCTTCTACAAGTCAAAGTGACAAAATCCTATGTCATCCTATTTCTAGATCTTTTTTTACAGGAGTTATAAGTCAATTTAGACCCCAAATTTATTGGTCAGAGGTGACAAAGTAGTTAATATAATCTAGTAATTCCTATTTTAGTGCTTTATATAAGGAGTCAACCAAATTTAATAAATGTTTTGAAAAATTTTTTAAAAATGGCATTGCAAAATTTATTTGTGTTAGACTCTTTGTCATTAAATTGTGCAAGTCTCTCAAATTTCAATGAAAAGCAGGTCACTAAAGTCACATGTGAAGGACTAAAACTAGACAGGAGTGTCTGTCAATACATACTATAGGACAAATCTGAGCTGATTTCCTTTCATACATTTAAATTATTGTGAACTCCATCAGTTTGAGTTATCATTCCTATCCATGATATTAATAGATTCATGGAATATTAAATTTCAATATGTTTAGAAGTATGTGGATATGGATAAAAAGCAATTTATGAACAAGTATTTATTCTTTTTTGGTTTTGTGCGAGTGGATCCCATCAGTATCTAGCAAAGGTTAGGTACATAGTAGATGCCTATTGATTTTTCATTGATTGAGATAGTATTAGCCAATGGAAATGACTCAAGGATGAAAGTTACAAAATCTGATGTGATCTATAAATACACAAGGAATTCATCAGAAGGGATGAAATCGAGTAATGGAAATGGAGGTCACATATAGGTTAGAGTCTGCATTGTGGAAGATATTGTTCACATTGAGAAGACCACAAATCCATTCATATTTTACTTTGAAAAAGAATGAATAAGAAGGCATTTTGAAAAATATTAAATTTTATATGACCACATTTTATTTTTTTTTCCTGCTGAAGTCAAGTGGTCTTTCAATATGTGGAATATATCCTGGAATCATAAAGCATTTGCTAGTAGAGTACAATCTGTCTTACTTAGTTGGATATGTTCTGAATATAGAGAATATGTCTGTCAAGCAAGGACCAGCCTCACTAGTTTCAGAGAAACACATCACTAGAACTTTGGCCACCATGAAATTTTGTTTCAAGCATAAGTGATAAAATGTGGAAAAAGGGATCCATGAAATGAATACCCACATTTTTAAAGTTTTAGGCTCCTGTAGATATTTTATTTTGTTGTTGTTGTTTTGTGTGTAATATTATTGTCTTATTTGTGGTTTGTTTTATTTGTGAAAAATATTATTATCCACAGGTTAGTGAGATATATTTTTAGTGATTGCTGATCTTTTTTATGGCTATTGTGGCAATGGAGATGGTCAGGATAGGAGATAGAGCTAATTTCATCCCTGCATTCAATATGACTTCTTAAAAGTCACTTACTGGAGAGGATATAAGTCTAAAGGTTAAATTATCTTTAAGAGTTACATGTTGTAGAAAGACAACTAAATTTTGCTATGAAATCTATTATTACCATATATGCTAGATTGCTAAAGTATTTGATGACAGGTTTTAATATATTAATTCTTTAAGCAATGGTTTTTCTTCCTTTTTGGAATTGTTCTTTTTACATGAGGAATCCCATTTTGCTGTACTAAACTCTTTCCTCCCCACCAACACAAAGGTTATATCATAGAATTCTACTTATTCTTCCACTACCTAATTTCTTTTAATCTAAAGTATATGTCAGATTTTTTTTCTCGATATCTTTTCTTCTGACAAATTCTGAAATGGAGTACTCGGTTCCTCCCCAATGTTCCCTTTATTTCTCCAACAACTAATCTTTATCAATAGGAATTATTTTCTTTGATATAATTAGTTTAGTGTTTCTAAGGTCATTTTTAGATCTATTTTTTTGTAGTCTTTGACTTTAAAATGTGGTAAAAGAGAGTGGAGTTATTGGTCCAAAATTCAGGATATTCCTCTGAGAGAACTGTCCTATGTATAATTTCCTAGGCAACCTGAGGAGCCTGGACAAATGGGAGTATATAAAGAGAAAATACCAACTCAAGCAAAAATGAGTTGTAAAAGAGGGAGAAAATAGTGTGACTACATCAACTTTTTCTGTAACCAATCTGTATTGTTGTATTCAGAGATGTCCATTTCCTTAGTTGTCTGTCTTTCAACAAACTATTTAATTTCTTTTAAGTTCAATTCCCTCACTTGTGAAATGAAAACAGAAAGAAATGTCCAATGTATATCAACACACAGATATTAAACACACAATGTTAAGAATAGTAAGCTTTATAACTGGAAGAGAGAAAAAAAAGACAGGATGTTTATCAATTTGAGGATTGGCTGAAGAAATTGTATGGTGTTAATACACTGTAATAAATGAAAAATATAAGGAATTTATTTAAAAATTGGAAGATTTGTATGATTATACCCAATAAGATAAAGAGAACCAGAAAAAATACACACACACACACACACACACACACACACACGCACACACACACACATATATATATATATATATATATATATATATATATATATATATATATATATATTTCTAAACACTAAATAATAGTAATTGATAACTATGTAATTTTACTCTTTAATATTGATCCTAGAAAAGAGATAAGGAAATTCATTTGCCTCCTTTTCGTAAAAAAGTGTGTTACTATGGGTAAGGAATGCTTTACATGCTGTCATACACCCTTTTAAGTTGATTGATTTTGCTTCATTATTTTTGTTTCCTATAGTGGAAGGATTATTAGATGCATATAAATAGGGGTAGATAGTCAAATCTGTAAATAATCCTGATGGAAAATCAAAATACATTAAGTTTTTAAATATAAAATGAAATGAGAATGACATCTGCATTTTATAACTTGGGGGAATCTTTTTTTTAAATCACTCTGTAAAGTCTAAAAATATATAAATATGACCTATCTTATCTACATTATCATTATGATTTCACTCACAGTAGCTATATTCTCAAAATGTGATGTTTCACCCAGAGAAGTCAAGCAAACCTATATTTATTCTTTCTTGGTAACTTGGATATAGCCATATCTCCCCTATATTTTGTATTAAAGTAAAACTGCAAATATTTCATTTTCAATACTTTTGTAATATATACAAGTCATTGGTTATCACAGATACCGCATTGTTGTGCTCACTGATATACCATAATGCATTATACAGTAACCAATTTTTTTTTTCTTGTTGGCAGACACACATCATGATATCAGGTACAGAAGACAATATATATGCCCATTGTTTTTTTTTTTTTTGTTTTTGTTTTTTTTTTCCTTACCCATGGCTTTATTGGCAAAGGAAATAAATATCCTGAGAGAATAGAATCTCCTCACTGCAACTTCAACATTTAATTTTTAACTTCTTTCCCTTTCACTAGAATGTCCATAGTGGACTTAGGAGAATTAAACTAATAATCAAGGATTTGGCAGCAATTTAAAATCACTTTCTAAGATAATTTATCTCAAATAGCTATCAGAATAAAAATCATCAAAGAAATAGAATTTATTTTTCCTGGGGCATTCTAAAAGCCTTTGTTAGTTCCCTGACAATATGTTTCAGCTCCCAGTCTTCCTCTGTACATTAAAAAATTAAGACTGTAGCTCTTCTTGTCAAGAAGAGGCTTTCTAGCCATTGCACTTTAGTAAAGGCAAAGACAGAATACAGCCTTGAAAAAGCTTCGGAGTTGAGCTAGCATAGAAGGTGACAAAAAATAACTTGATAACCACAAGGCCAAAGATAAATCCATCATAAATAATGGTGCAAAGTATAAATATTTGACATGTGCAACAGAGTTAACATTCCTAATTGAAAAAGAAGCTTGAATACAATTAAAAAAACACATAATTTTGGAATTACAATTGGCTATGAAAAATTTCATGGAGGTGTGAGTTATCTTCCCTCACATATAGACTTCTTGGGTATTGTGCTTTATAAATGTTCCTTGGCCATCGGTGTTTATTATAGGTTTATTCTGCATGAATGTTCCTTGACTAAGAAAACCTTGTACCCAGTAATAGTAAGATAATGTGATCAACTGTGATGGACTTGGCTTTTTTCAGCAATAAGATAATTCAAGACAATTACAATTGATGTGGGATGTAAAATACCATCTGCATTCAGAGAAAGAACAGTGGAGATTAAATGTTGATTGAAGTATAGTATTTCCAACTGTTTTGTATGTTGTTTTTTTTTTCCTTTTTGGTCTGATTTTTCTTGTACAACATGATTAACAAGGAAATAAGTTTAAAAGGATTACACATATTTAACCTAAAATAAATGAATGTTCCTTAATTATAAAAACCAAACAACAATATTTTAAAGTATAGAATATGAACAAGATACTACTCTAGGCTAAATGGAAAAACAAATGATTAAGACCTTGCTTCCAAGGAGCTACATTTAATGAGACATGTGGAAGAGTGTAATCATGTCTGTGTATGTTTGTCTATGTTAAGAGAGGGGTAGGAGAACAAACTCTTTTTACTTTATTTTCTCTTTTGTTTTGAATTAATGTATTCTCTAACTGCAAAGAGTTAATATATCAGGGTGGCTTCATAAGACTTTCTAGTGAGTGGTTGTTGAACACTAGAATATTCCAAACCTGGGATGGCCAGAAGTGAAGGGATATCTAAAGTGCTATCCAGTGCTGCGCCAACTTTAATTCTAAAGGCAGAATAAATCCCGATACATCAAACTAAGTGATCGATGTATAACTTACATGGTTTTAGTGGCTTCATGTAAACAAGTTACAATGCTGTTACAGATACGGGTAACAATATTTTAAAAATTAATGCTGTCTTTTATCTTGAACCATTAAAATAAAAATGCATTTTCTTGAAAAAGGATGATTATCTATCTATAATACATTGTTCTTCCATCATTCTTCCTAATTTAACCCATGTCTGAGTTCTCACTGATTTTCTGTACAAAATATGATAATTGGATTTCTTTAGTTCATGATGGCCTGTGTTATGAAGTAAAAAACAGTAAAGTTATCAGCCGGTGAAGGAGCAATTGGTTCTGACATGATTCTGAGCTTTGTTTTGTTTTGGTTTGTTTTTGAAAAAAAGAAGAAAACATTTTTAATAATGTGCTTTGAAGATGAGAAGAAATATGCATTCTTCCTATTTGCAAATCTTCTCTGAGCATTTGGGTTAGCTGGCTTGTACATGCTATGAACTGAAGATGTATTATTGCAGAAGCATAGAATCATAGCTGGAAGGTACCTCAGAGACCATTGAATCCAATCTATACTTGCCTAAGAAACCTTTTGACTACATCTCTACTAAGTGATAAATTCAAGTGTCTATTTAAATATTCCCAGGGAAGAGGAGGCCATTACTTCCCAAGATTGCCTATTTACATTAGTTTGATTGTTAAGATATTTTTCTCCATACATTGATCTTACCTTTGTCCTTTGGGGCTAAGCAGAAGAACTTGAATCCATTTTTCACAGGGCATTCCTTCAAATCCTTACATGCAACTAGTTTCCAAAAGTTCTTCTCCTTTATTTATTCTTTTATTAGTCTCTAGTTGACCATTTTCCCCAGTAAAAAGCAACATCCATGTAGTAAGAGACAGCTAAAGAAAGAGAGACTCAAGCCTTCATTTTGAAAATGAAGCTGCTCTTAGAGCTGCCTAATCAAATACCAGTTTTCCTGACTCCATACTGAAATGGATATTTCAAATTACACTTGGAACTATTTTACCCATCAAAAAAATGATACTTTTAGTTTCAGTCCAATTTTAGTCATCACATGGAGAGATAGAGTAATGTTTCATCTTTTAGTCTAAGGTCAAATAAGTTAAGATACTCTCTGAATTACCCCAGAGTCAAGAAATGCAAACCTAAAAGTTATGGTGTTGATTATATGGTAAAATTATTTGATTTGATCAAATTATCTTCAGGCTAAATCTTTTAACCTTTCTGCTTAATTAGATAATATTGCTCAAGTCCTCCCACACTTGTTCATGAAAATATAATTAAAATTGATTTCTTTTAAAATTAATATTTAATTTAAAACTCCATGTTTTTTTTCTTTAAATTCAGATTTTAAAAAGATTTTTAACTTTTTATTTATTGAGAATCACATGAGCTTTGGACTTTACACCATGCATTGCTATGAAAGGGAATATAGGATTTTATCCTTATGAGCAGGAACTTATTATTTTCATTTGAAAAAATTTTCTTCCACCACAGACTTTTCAACTATTATGTGTTTTTTTCTCTTAAAAATTCCATGATTAATGACAAGACCTATTTACTACTTGAAGTAGGTAGATACAGGCAAAACAAAGGCAAAACAACTGGTACTGGCTCAGGATGCAGTATATGACCTTGGTGTCTTCAATGTCTAGTCAAGCTCCATAATTCTTGTATCAGCTGCGTTCAAGAGCTGTGGAAATAAATTGATCACATCCATATATCTCACAATGGGAAAACTTCATATGTTTTGGGTAGACACTACCCTAATCCACCAAATGGTCTGAGATCCCTTAGCTACTCTTAACTTGATTTTCAGCCCATCTGTCAAAACAGTTTATCCTCTACATATTCTAAGCTTCTTAGAGCCAGAGATGAGAGCTGTGTAGATCAGGTAAACTTCAAAGGTAGAAATCAGCCCTTATACAAAAGTTATTAGTCTGTTAACACACCTTATACCCCCTACTTACCTTAAGATTACTATAGTAACAAAGAAAATCAAAACACAAATTTAGAAGATGACAACAAAGTCAAGACCCCTTTATTCCAAGGCTCAAAGAAAAATATGAATTGATATCAGGTTATGGAAGAGTACAAAAGAGAATATTAAAATTGAATCAGAGAGATATAGTAAAAATTGTTTAGAGAAATGAGAGTGATGAACAAAATCATGAAAAAAGAGTCATGGACTTTTTCATGTATTGACATGAAGGGATATTACACATACAGGCAGTAACACATTCTCTTAATTTAGAAAAATATTCTGTCACTTCAGAGTTTTCAATTATTATGTTCTTTTTTTCCTAAAAAAAAAAATCACGATTACTGACAAGATTTTTTTTGCTACTTAAATTAGTTAAATACAAGTAAAATACCTAAAATAGCACCTTAAAAAGAGAATATCCCAAATGATAAAAGAGGCACAAAAATCTAAGAAGAGAAAATATCTTACAAAGCAGAATTGGTTAAATGGAAAAGGAGGTACAATAACTCATTGAAGAAAATAATTGCTTAAAAATTAGATTTGGTCAAGTGGAAGCTACTAACTTTATGAGACATCAAGAAAACAACAAAACAAAATTAAAAGGATGAAAAATGGAGGAAAAATATGCAATATCTCATTGGAAAAAGAGAAAATGAATTGAGATAAGAAAAGCTAAGAATTCCTGGACTATCTGAAAGTCATGTCAAAAAAGGAACTTAGACATCATATTTCAAACAATTATCACAAGATGGAAGAGACGACACACTTTACTTTCTGACTTTCTCTACAACCCTCAGAATAATTACCAAATCTAGACTCTGAATTAGCTCTGGACCAGCAGAATGCATAAATATTTGGATTGCAGCAAATTAACAGCAGAAGATAATTTTGAGGATCACCAGAAAAAGTTTGTTTCAATTGGAAAAGGGAAGGAGACAGCCAGTGCAAGGAGCTGAGCACAAAGGCCAGTGCAGATAGCACAGAGTTCTAGGGCAATGCAGTCTCCTTGTGGCAGTGCAGACTCAGCGAGACAAAGAATCTGGGGAAGAATCTATAGGAATTACAGCAGTGTTGGCCATTCTGCCCTGGTTGCAAGACAATAAATCAGCAGAGAAGTTATAAAACATCCAACACAAACAGAAAAGATCAATAGTGAACCTTGAAACTTAAGAATCTCATGGGATCTGGCCATACCTCCCCAGCACCAGGAGTAAATCAGTAAATCAGCACTAACCTAGAGCAGCCACTGCCCTTGGAAAACCTCCCCCCTCCCACCTGAAAGGCAGATCTTAACTTTTTTTTTTTTTTTTTTTTTTTTTTGAAATGAAGAAAAAAATAAAGAGGACTCTGATGATAAACAGCTTCTATGGCAAAAAAGAACGGATTTCAAACCCTGAAGAAACGAAAGGCAAATTGCCTCCAGATGAAACCCAAAAAGTCTAAACAATCTGTTCCTCATTACATAAGATTCTCCTAGAAGAAATTTAAAAGGATCTTTGAGGAGAACTAAAAAAAAAAAAAAATGGGGAAAGAAAATGAAAATTTTGCAAGAGGGTTGGAAAAGGTATATAACTCATTGAAAGATAGATTTGATAAAATGTAAAAAGAAAGCAACTCCCAGAAAACAGATTTGTGAAACAAAAAAATAAATAAATAAATAAAAAATAAAAAGAAAGAAAGAAAATAACTCCTTAAAAAACAGAATTTATGAAACGGAAAAAAATTCCATAGAAAAAAACAATTCATTTAAAAATTCAATTGGCCAAATACAAAATGAAGCAAAAAAAGTAAATGAAGAAAATAATTCACTAAAATTCAGAACTGAACAAATGGAAATGAATGACTCAAGACAACAAGAATCAGTCAAGCAGAACCAAAAAAAAAAAAAAAAAAAAAAAAAGAAAAAAATTGAAAAAAAATTGAAAAAAATGCAAAATATCTAATTGGGAAAACAATTGACCTGGAAAATAGATCTAAGAGAGACAATCTAAGGATTATTATACTCCCTGAAATACATGATAAAAAAACAATGAACCTAGACACTATCTTTCAGGAAAGCATTTTTCTTTTCTTCCCCTGAGGCTGGGGTTAAGTGACTTGCCCAGGATCACACAGCTAGGAAGTGTTAAGTGTCTGAGACCAGATTTGAACTCCGGTACTCCTGAATTAAAGGCTGGTGCTCTATAGTTGCCCCTTTTCAGGAAAGCATTAAAGAAAACTGCCTGGGTATCAGAATCAGACGATAAAATGACATTGAAAGAATTCACCAAACGCCTCCTGAAAGAGACCCCAAAATTAAAACCCCAAGGAATATTGTGGCTAAATTTCAGAACTATTGAACCAATGAATAAAGTACTACAAGCAGCTAGAAAGAAACAAGTCAAATATGGAGGAGTCACAATAAGGATTACTCAGGACCTAGCAGCTTCCACATTAAAGGAACCAGGAATCTGATATTCCAAAAGGTGAAAGAACTTGGAATGCAGCCAAGAACAAATTACCCTGCTAAAGTGAGTGTTTTCTTTCAGGCAAGAAGATAGACATTCAATGAAACTGGTGAATTCCTTTTATTTTTGATGAAAAGACCAGAGCTAAAAAAAAAAAAAAAAAAAAAAAATGACCTCCAAATATAGAACTCAAGAGAAGCATAAAAAAGGTAAAAAAAAAAAAAAAAAAAAAAAAACCTGTTGAGAAGTTTAGTTTATTTCTGTTTTGGATACATAGAGAATACATGTATAATCTGATTTTACTGTTATAATATAAAAAAAGAAATTAGAGGGGGAAAGGGAAATGTATCAGGAAAAAAAGGGGAAAGTGGAGATAAAATGAGGGAAATTGCATCTCAGGAGGAGGCAAAGAAAACATATTATAATTGGGGGAAAGAAAGGAGGGTGATGAATATTATGTGAATCTTACTCTTATCAAATTTGGCCCAAAGAAAGAATATTAGATCTATTTGGTGTCCCTGAGAAAGATCTCTTATCTTATAGAAAAGTGGGAGGGGGAGGTGAAAGGGAAGAGGTATGTTAAATAGAAAGGGAAAAGGAAATAGTAGGGGAAAAGTATAAGAAAGGGGGAGGGTCTCTAAGGGGGGAGGACTGCTTGAGGCAAGTAGTGCTCATAAGTAAAATACTGGGAAGGAGGGAAAGGGGAGAAAGAAAGATAAAAGTATAATTTGGGGTTAATAAGATGGCAGGGAATAAAGAATTAGTAGTTTTTATAGTAAATGCGAATGAAGTGAACTCTCCATAAAATGTAAGCAGATAGAAGACTGGATGAAAAGCCAGAATTCTACAATATTTTGTTTACAAGAAACACATTTAAAGCAGAGTGATACATACGTAGTAAATGTACAAGGCTGGAGCAGAATCTATTATACTTCAGGCAAAGTAAAAAAAAGCAAGGGCAGCCATCTTGATCTCAGATCAAGCAAAAGCAAATATTGATTTAATTAAAAGAGATAGTAATTAATCAAGTGAAGCAATTATTAAAATCTATTGAAACTAAAGGGATATTTTCAGTTCTATGGACTGATTCATTCTCTTAAATTATTATGATTATAATAGGTAAATATCCCTTTGGATGTCAAGTAGGAATTGAGTTAAGGATGAAACACTCCCATATTCTGTCAACATAATGAGGGAAAGGAAAGGGGGAACCCCATTTCTCGGTGGAGCATAGATAATCCCATGAGGCGCAGTGTCCCCTGTAAAATGAATTTACAGGCCTGAAAACCTAGATTGATAAATAAAAGGTTTATTGTAGAAATTTGGAAGTAAAGCTCAGTTAGAAAGACGCCAGGGTCAGAGGTGGCCGCTGGGCGGGCAGGAACCCTTACATGGCTGGAAGGATACCATGTGTTGGCTGGGAGGGCTCCTGCAAAGAGGGTGTTCTGGCTCACCTCTTTCATACCCAAAAGATGATGGGTGGTACTCCTAAGTTTTCGGTGGGCTTTTCAGTTAGCTCAGATCAGGTGAGGGCTGGGGGAAGCTGAGCTGATGATGGTGGGGACTGGGCCCGGATATTCAAAGGATGCCTTTGACCAAAATTTGTGAATCAAGGTCAGTCATGGGTTGGGCAATTAGAAAGGAATCTTAAAGGGATCCCCAACCCTCATCAAACACAGCACTCTTGAGAGTTAATTCAAAATATTACAGGCTGGAAAATCATTGCTACTTTATAAAGCACAGTAAAAACAAAGACAAAAACAATAATGATAAAAAATAAAAGCATCAAATTCTTCCAAACTAAGAGCATGCACCCATTCCCTCTTTGTGAAAAAGGTATGAATACAATGCATTGATTAAGCTATTAGATGCTTAAAAAAAGTAAACAAACAAACAAAAAACATCTAGCAGAAAAAAAAAATATCACATGGGAAAAGGTGAAGCTGCATTTAATCCTTACTTTCCCATCTGCTGCAGGATTTAGATCTAAATACTTTCTCTAAGCCTAAAGAGAATAACTTTATATCCTACTCATTTTATTCAACTATTTAAAACAGTAATTTTATCCACCTATGAAATATTCTGAAGAACTTCAAATATCTAAAATGATATCATGATTGTAACTTGTCCCAGGATAATTTCTAATGTCTTCATCAAAAAGAATTTGAAGAAGTTGAAGATGTTTTTAATAATTGAGGTCATTTATATAACACTTCAATGTTTGCAAAATATTTGTAAACATTCTTTCATCATCATAACAAAATTATTGTGAAAATCCAAAATAAAACATTAGTGAAAAAATTACAGGACGTTTTTACCAAAATAGTACACCATTTTAGAATTGAGGAAACTGGGGTGCAGAATGGTTTAAGTGCTTGATTATGTATCCATAGATTCTAATTGTCAGGGCTGCGTCTTCAACTATGGTCTCTCCAGATTCCATATTTAGCAATCAAGCAATTCATAACCATCCTCTTCTTTTATATGGAAAAAAGTATAACAGCTATCTAGTCATCAAAACCCCCTGCCACTAGCTTAACATGACTTTGTGCTATTTTTTTTTAAATCTGTACCTCCTCTTTTATTTAGTCCTTTCTAAATGGTCAGGAAAAATAAGTGCACCCTAGAGTTGGAATGAAGTATCTGTTCTAACAGAATACCAATATGATTACTGCATATGGATTCCAAGAATTATCATATTACAGAGTCATTTAATTCAATTACACAAGCATTCGTTACATGCCTATGATGCAGGTGAATTAAGCTCCAAATTAAGAATTTTGTCACTATTAAGTTTAATAAGGTAGTACAAATCGGGGTATTCAAAAATCATTGCAGCAAGATTCTAGGATTTTTCTAACATTTCCAGTTATTCATTGGCTTCTGGCCAAAATTTTAAATTATAGAGTTACAAAATGATCAGAAGGTAATGGAAACTCGATTTACCTTATCTTATTCTAGCCTTGTTTGACGGGGTAAGAAATTATCTCAGAATAAAAATGGTTAGAGAAACCAAGGATCTATTCTTTTTTTTTTTTTTTTTTTTTTTTTTTGATCTAGAAAACCAAAAGCAAACAAAAAATAATCACCCTTATACCTTGTGATTCACCTTCTTCTTCTCTGACCTAATAACACTTTCTTGTTGTTCTTAAAAGATTATGTGATGTAATGGATCCTACCTTCATCATATCTCATGTAAATAAATTGTTAGAATTGGAGCTACTTCATAAAAAAGGCAATCTCACCAGAGTTTTGGAATTTTTGTATTGCTATTTGTGCTCTGGTATTTCAGTTGTCTCATTTTATAAATCAATGAAAAATCAAAAAGATTTTATTAAGTACTTGTTATGCAGAGATACTATGGTAGATTAGAATGATATAAAAACAAAAATAGCAGTTCCTTCCCTCAGGGAGTTTGCATAATGTGGGAGGAATCAATGTCTATGGAGTGCACACATTAAAGTTTATGCAAATTAAGTATATGGAAAATAAATAGAAAGAAATTCAGCAGGTAGGCTCTAGCTTCTTAGGAAGCTGAAAAAAGCATTTGATAAAAGAAAGTAGAGTTGAAAAAAGAGAGAGTGCATTAAAACTATAGAGTACAATCTGCACAAAGATGAGTGGTTGGAAAATGGAAGCTTCTGTGTAAGGACCTGGAAGAAGTCTAGCTTAGTTGTACTACAGAATGGAATTAAGATTAAAGTGAAATAAATATGGACAAGTTTGTTTTCAGGAAAGTTGTGAAAGGTTATCAAACCAAAGAGTTTCTATTGGATCATAGATGTGATATGAAACCATTGTAGTTTATTAAATAAAAAAGTGGGTTAGTTAAATACGGGTTTCAGTAAAAATCAGTTTGGTATTGGAATCTGGATTGGACAGAAATAAAGAGAGAGAGAGAGACAGAGAGACAGAGACAGAGACAGAGAGAGACAGAGAGACAGAGAGAAAGACAGGGACAGAAAGAGAGAGAGAGAGAAAGAGCAGGCACAGTTGGGTAACCATGGCAAAAGCCTATCAGAGAAGTGATAAGCTTCTTTGTTGTTTCAATTCAACTGCTTTCAGTCTTGTCCAATTCTTCTTGATCCATCTGTAGTTTTCTTGGCAAAGATGCTGGAGCAGTTTGCCATTTCCTTCTTTAACTCATTTTCCAGAGGAGGAACTGAGGCAAATATAATTAAGTAACCCATCTAGGTCAAACAGCTAGTCAGTTTCTGGGGTATCTTTGTATCAAGAAGATGGGTCTTCCTAATTCCAGATCCAGCAGTCTATCCACTGTTCTAGAAGGGTGAATATAAGAGATAGTATGGTATTATAATTAAAAAGATTTAATGACTAAGTTAAATATGACAAATGAGGCAAATATGTCTACTGAATTATTGGTACAGTACTTTAGCATTCTGCACCTAAAAGTTTTATCTATCTACCAGTGCAATTAAATTACGTGTGCTCTGAATTTTATGATAAATTTTGTGGCTAATCAACACCTTTTTTGTTTCATTTGATATTGTTTTCTTTATTTCATTTCCAATCAGTAAGTTAGAAGGCAGTTAGTTGCCCCTGACTTTTACTTTCAATTATCTTATTTAATTGGGTACATTTTAAGCAAGGGGAAAGGGGAGTATCATGAAGTGGGAAAAAAAAAGCAAATGACAAAGAATAAGAAAATAGGCTCTAGTCCTACTTTTTTTTTTAACTTACATGGGAGTGTTACCTAAATTTCTAAGACTCAGTTTCATCTTTTGCATGATGGGAATAATATTCTGCTATATTTTCAATTGTCTTCATATGGTAAAAAGGATCATTTGGAGTGTATGAGTCTGGGGGGGTAGGGAGATAAAGAGAGACGGAGAGAGACAGAGATGGGGGACAGAAAAGGAAAGAGAGAGAGAGAGAAACAGAGAAAGAGAGAGAAAAAAGAGAGAGAAAAAGAAAGGATATAGCCTAGTTGAGATATATATAGAAACACATTTTGAAAATGATCAAGGACTATGGAAGTATAAGGCATGCTGATGGTGGTGATAGTGATGAGATAGTGATGAAGGCAATAATCATGATGATGGTGATGAGGAAAATGATGTCAATGGTGATCTCAATAAAATACACAAACTCAAAAAATTTGAATGTCCCAATGTTCTATTTGCAAATATGGAAATGTCTTTTTTATTCTAATTCCATACATTTCTCTAAAACTAGCATAGAGTATGAACAAATTATTTAAAGTCATATTTTCAAAAACAATAAAAGAACCAATGTAGCATGGGTTATTTTATTTCATTTCATTTTATGTTATTTTATTTTTTTTACCACCACCCCCCAATTTTAGTTGTATCAAATTTGGCAGATGATTCACTGCATACTTTGTACTCAAGCACCATGCACAAGGATCAAACATCACAAAGATCTGCTGTTAACTTGAATGTCAGAAATAAGCTCTTATTCAACATCATTTAAATAACAACTCGTAAATTTTTGCACGATAAAGGAGGTGTGAAATACAAAGATTACTCCCTACTCTGGAAAAAATTCTATTCCAGAAAACCTGACATCTAAAAGCCATTCCTTTGATTTTTTTTTTTTTTTTAATAAAAGGCAATTTCCAATCACAGTGGAGTGCAATCATCCATCATATAAGTACAGGGTAAGTCAGCTATGGAATTCAATTAGAAGTGCCTTGACATGCAAATGTCTTCCAAGTAGAAAGAGTTGCTAAGTTGCCATTGCACATGGTGGGGGAGGAGGGTGAGAGAAGGGAGGAGTGAAAAGAAAGATTTTACAAAAGAAGTTTTAAGTCAGTTATTGATAGGAAGAGATCACTTTCCATGAAGGCCACCTCAGTACATTTCCAAAATCCCCTAAAGAGCCATTCTACAGGAGGACACTAATACTCCAAATTAAATAGCTGTGTGTTGCCCCATGGCACCTGTTAGAAACCAGCTTATACAGTAACTAGGGGACTATTGTAATTTTCTTGCTGAGTACTAGGCTCAGAGTCAGAATACATGATTCCTAAAACCAGCTCTGAAACTTAAGTCATGGGACCTCTACTTAACATCATTTTCTCCCCTTCTAATCAATCGTTCATAAAAAAATCCCCTTAAAGCACATTTTGTCCCTGTCACATGCTTTATCACAATATTCCTCAATTGCCTTTTAAGTATAAACACAAACATAGAATTTAAGGAACCAGCTTACATCATGTTATTGCTTTCTTCATGAATTCTGCAATTCAACTAAACTGGTCTTTTGTAGTTCCCTTATTTTACTGTCTTTTCCCATTGGAGAAGGGGTGGAAATTGTCACAGCATAATTTTCATGAATGGTTAATGAAACATCAACCTTTCCAAGATCATTTCTCATCTTCACTTTCATCTATTGCAAATCTTCAAGACCCAGTTGAGATTTCATTTCTTCCCTGGTCTTTCCAGCTGCCTGTACTAATTCTACAGAAATATAATTGGATTTATTGTACATACATTCTATGTAGTTATTACATATATGTTGTATTTCCATGTGAATGTGAGCTCATTGAAAGAATAGATAATTTCAGTTTTATTTTGTTATCTTCAGGGTCTATCACCATCAGTTCTGTAATTGCTTAGTAAATGCTTATTAATTAATTGATTGATTGTTAAGGTCTTTAATGATTCTCTCATCTGAAATGATCTCCTAATTTATTTCCCCATGTTTTTGT
Organism: Sminthopsis crassicaudata; assembly: GCF_048593235.1. Lineage (NCBI taxonomy): Eukaryota > Metazoa > Chordata > Mammalia > Dasyuromorphia > Dasyuridae > Sminthopsis > Sminthopsis crassicaudata. Next base: position 226,324,005 of record NC_133622.1, on the reverse strand, counting down.
AAAGGACTTTGTCTGGATTTGTCCTTTGACATTATTATAATCTAAGTATTGTGAGGAAACTAGATGAAACAGTATATATAGATCATGAATTGTAAAAGTCTAAGTTCAAATCCATTTCGAACACTTAATAATTGTGTGACTCTACAAAAGTCACTTAAATTCTACTGCCTCATTTTAATTACTTGTAACATGAAGGTAATAATAATAATATTATTTTCTTCTCAGGTTGTCTTGAGAATCAACTGAGATAATTTTGTAAAGTTGTATACAAATCTTAAACATTATTTAAGTGTAAGGAATTATTATTGCTATTTTTCTTGTTGTTATTATTATTAGTATTATTATTATGCCAAAGCAATGGAAAACAAATCAGTTAGATCAGGTCAAAGGAGACTGAACTTAACTGCAACTTATGATTATTGCTGAGATGCTTTAGAGAATATTAAACCAGACATGAAATCAATCTCACTCACCCAGACCCATCAGCTCATCTCAATGTCCTCCTAAATAGGATATGATTGTGTTAAGACTAGCAAAAATACATTCAAGCAAAAAATTGAACTTCTCTAGGCATAGTTTCTTCATCAAGTTAATTATACTCATACCATTGATCTCAGCATTAGTGCAAGGAACAAATGACATAATGTCTGAAAAGAGTATTGGAAACATGAAAGTATTATAGCAATTCATTTTTCCATGGGAGCAAGGGTGCTTCCCAGCAAACTTGCAATTTTGTCATTATAAAAAACTCTCGTTTTAGAAATCATTTAGCTGATATTGAGCCACCAGTTCAGTGAGCAGATAAATGGTTTGTTCAAAGTCACAGAGTCACTGTGACAGAAGCAGAGATTGAACCCCTCACTTCCTTTTTCTACAGCCAACCATCTCTCCACTACACCATGTTGCCTCTCTAATGTGAGGTGGAAAAAGCTGCTTCCACAGCAGCAGCAGCAACAATAATAGTACTCAAAGTAATAGTAGCAATAAACAGAAAATTCTATACCTAGAAGGGACTTTAGAAACCATATATTCCAACAGTCTCATTTTGTAAATGGCTAAAGTAGTCACACTTAGTCCGTATGACTTCAGTATAAGATGCTGGCTCCCATTCAGGATGAAAACTAGACCATGTCACCATGTTTCCAGTATACAACCACCTGGATAATTCAGGAAGTGTAAACCGCTTTTTTTTTTTTTTTTTCAAAAGGAGGGCTATGAAGTTATTTTGAGAAGTAGGAGGCAGAATTATCCAGATAATTGTCTTTCCTCTTTATTTTGTCTTTGTGTAAGAGAGAGAACAAGGCTCTATTCCCAAGGATTCCATTTCAATTTATTGTGTTAAGCTTCTGAAATCCAGTGTCAATATATAATTTGGAATTTAATTTGAAAACTTCAATGCCATAGAAAAGCTTAGCATTATTCCTTAGCTATCAGTCTCATGAAATTAAGATATTCACCACACATAGAATTTACAGTACAGTGCCCACACCATGTAAGTAAATGCATTTATTACAAAATTGTATCCTATCAAACTGCTAATAAAATAATGCCCTTTGCTTAGTCATACAACCTTCTAAAAATCTGACTGGATCTTCCTGAGTTATAATGAAGCTACAATAATTTTGGTTAGACAAAAGGAACATAGTCAAAACAACAACAATAAAAATAACAATTTACATTTTAATTGGACTTTAAAGATTACAAAATCCTTTTACATCCATCAACTCATTTTAATCTTATTACAGTTCTTTGATCTAAGGTAACTAGAACTCTACTGTGATTACCATTTTAGAGATAAAAATGTGTAGCAGAAACACATTAGGGGATCCAAGTTAGTCAAGACACGATCCAGACTCAAATCTGAATCCAAAAATTTCCACTCAGTCTTAAGTACTAAAACTATATAATCTTCTCCCTTCTCTTGTCTCTTTCTCCTCTATCTCCAATCCATTCTTTTGTCAACATATATACAATACACACATGTATATATGACTATATGTTCTTTTGGGTTAAACACACATGTATATGTACTTAAATGTTCCTATAAATTTATGTGCATATATGCATATAAATATACATATGTGTAGCCTTACCCTACTCTTTCCTCCCTCTTCCTTTTGGGTATTGCTTGACAAGACAAACTTCAGAACCATGGTCAGAGCTTATGATGAAACTAATCCCTTCCACCTAACCTTAACCACATAATCAAACATCTAATCATTATATATATATATATATATATATATATATATATATCTTTGAGGTAAAGGAGTATTGTTCTTATTTCTGTTTGTACCTTCATTGTTTAGCACAGTGAATAAGAAATTAAAATTTCATATTAGAATTGTAAGCTCACTCAAATCTAACAGGCCTGAGCTTCTAAATTATGGGAATTTGACCATTCCATGACCTCTATATGTCCTTGACAATAGACTAGCCATTCCTGGGAATGTTTATGCTTAGGGTGGGTGGCTCCCCCCTCCCCCCCCATCATATACTATTACTAAGGAAATACGTCAAGATGTAGACAATGGAATGAGTTAAAACACTAAATGGTCACACATGCCAGACTTTTTGGCTGAAAGCCCTCTTTGTCTAAGAGGGGTATATAAGACTGAGAGTCCTACCTCTCTACTGAGTCTCATCCGTGGGGAGGACGCTTCGCCCAGAAAAAATCTTTACACAATTCAAGTTGATTGAGGCTGAAAAGGGACTCCCAGCCATTTGAGTTTTTGAGGTTCCTTTGAATTGGTGATGTATTCTCTTCCTCTATCTGCTATAATTGTCATGTTGTTAATTGTTCTTATTTCTATTTGTTTTGTTGTGTAAATCTAAATTGTCTGTACCTTGTTTTGTTTGATTAAAACTTTTTACTTTTACTTTTCAATTGAGTTTGAGAGCGTCATTTATAGGAGCGAATCAGAACTTTTCTTTAAAATCATAATACACACAGCAACTAGAGTCTATTGAGATCACTCTCTCTCTCTCCATCCATTCATCTGTTTTTTCTTCTATCAGTGCCTCATCTTTATTATCTAAAAAATAAACTATGTCATTTATAAATGACCTCTAAGATTCTTTCTAGCTTTGAACATAAGGTGTGTTATGTTCTTGAAGACATTTATACATTTATATCTGGAATAGGGAGGTAGACAGATCCTGTAGTAAGAATAAGAATTACCAGATAGACTGCCAAAGTGGGAGAGTGGTACCATAAAAATATAAAAAGAACAAGGGGAAGGCTTCTGGCATACTAGGAAGGTCTTATATAAAAAGACATATGGGAAAAACCTGTAAACTTTATATCTTTATTATGTGCAAAAGGCTCAGAGGCTGATTTGGTGGTGCTCACAGGATGACAGATTTCCAAGAGAAAAGCGCTAACATCTTTACTTGTTACAAAGAACTATATAACTCAGGAACCCCATTTTCCATCATTCTGAAATATAAAAACACAATATCCTGAATTTCTAGATTTCCTAAGCTTTATGTAAATGATGCAAAAAGGAGTGCAAAATATATTATTCAAAGCAAGATATAGTTCAAATTAATTAGATGAACCAAATTCGAATGGTATTCACTTTGAAAATTTGTTCATTTTCGGATGTCCATCAGTTGGAGAATGGTTGGGTAAATTATGGTATATGAAGGTTATGGAATATTATTGCTCTGTAAGAAATGACCAGCAGGAGGAATACAGAGAGGCTTGGAGAGACTTACATCAACTGATGCTGAGTGAAATGAGCAGAACCAGAAGATCACTGTACACTTCAACAACAATACTGTATGAGGATGTATTCTGATGGAAGTGGAAATCTTCAACATAAAGAAAAACCAACTCACTTCCAGTTGATCAATGATGGACAGAAACAACTACACCCAGAGAAGGAACACTGGGAAGTGAATGTAAACTGTCAGAACTACTGTCTATCTACCCAGGTTACTTATACCTTCGGAAGCTAATAATTAATGTGCAACAAGAAAATGGTATTTACACACATATATTGTATCTAGGTTATATTGTAACACATGTAAAATGTATGGGATTACCTGCCATCGGGGGGAGGGAGTGGAGGGAGGGAGGGGATAATTTGGAAAAATGAATAAAAAAAAATTTGTTCATTTTCTACATGCATTCATTCATTCAACAACTATACATTAAGTATTTACTGTATACAAAACACTATGCCAGATTCTGAAGGAAATACAAAGCTCATCAAGCTTAAAATGTAATAGTAAACAATAACATCCTCAAAGTTTAAAATAATATCTGAGATCATTACTCTAATCCATAAATAAGGAATCTTTTTTAAAAACATCTCCACTCTTCTCTTTCAAAACATCAAGTGATATGCAACCTATTTCCTCATGATACTACACATTTCATTTAGGGATAGTTCTAATAATTTGGATATATCCCTTTAATCTAATCAAGACTTCTCTGTTTACAACTTCTATTAATTAATAGTCATCTATCAATGAATAGTTATCTCTCAATCAAATTCATATTCTCCTAACTGAAGAAATAAAAAAGTGCAACCTATCCTAGAACATTGGACTTGAAATTAGAAAAAATACTTAAGTCTAAATTTTTCATGGCCTTAGTGTTCAGCAAAAAATGCTGAGTTTTAGTATGATAACATGACAATATTTCTAGCTTTAAAAAATGATTGTATGTTTGTCAGGTTCAAAATGCTCACAACTTTTTGAGTCAGTGATGGAGAAGTTTTTCATAATTCTTTTTGTCATTCTCTTCATTATTCCCCAAATTTAAATAGATACTTAAGGTGATATTTGTAATCATCTGTCTAGTCTATGTATGTATTTTCAGTTTCATTATATGACACTATATAAAACCAGATGGAGATTTCAGATATCATTAATAACAACCAACTTGAAAAATCAGGGGTTTTAATATTTTCTTGATTAGGACATATATAGTGAAAATTCAAAGGACTTACAGAATTGAACTTTGAGATAGAAAAAAAAAAAACACCTATCAATTGCCAGTTGTTTGGAGATCATGATATTGTTTATTCTTTTTAGTGACAATGAAGAAGAAAACTCTTAAGACAATGATTTTAATTCCACAATTTCACTTGGATCTTGAATCTATCATCTATGTGGTCCTTGCAAATCACTGCTGTGAGTTCATCCTTCTAATCTACGAAATATGAATGATATTACTTGCACTACTCATCTTATGGAGTTAATGTGAAAAAAATACTATGTAAAACACAAAACACTTCAAAGGAAACAAAAAGTGGCAGATGGCATTGTGAATGCAGTACTGCCCTTGTAACCAAGAAGATGCAGTTTGGAATACTGCCTCTGAGCCTTACTAGTGATGATCTTGATCATCAATTAATTTCTCTCTATTGTCTCATCTGAGAAATGCACAAACTATTATTTTTAGCATTTAACACAGAGAATCAGAAAAGGGAAGGTAATCAGCATTTCAAAGTTAGAATAATTATATAAATATATTATTATTATTATTATTACTCTTACTCTTAAATTAGCAAGGTATCTTGAGGGATAAATTGGAGGCAGCATAAGCTAGATAAGTCCAATAACCACCACCATCATCTTGACCACCATTTCTCTTTAAACTCTGGTGTTCACCATCCAGGACTCGGAACCCAAGAGTCTTGGGATTAGCCTTGCTTTTAACCTAGTGCCTTAAACCATCATCTCAGTAAGTAAGCCTGCTTGCTGGTGTTACAGATATATCTATTGAAGATCGAGAAAAGAAATTGTCATCAAAGTTCTTGGTACTATCAAAAGGTTCAAAATTAGAAATTGATATGATCTTATCAATGGAGATGTCATTAAAGAAGAAGCATGGCCATGTGCTTTGCCACTGAATTCTAAAGATCAAGGCATCTTTCATTTCACTTGCAACTGTAAACGTGTGGCTTTGTTTTCTCTTGGATTAGATAATAACCAATTGAGTGCAGGATCTTTCTTTTCTATTGTATTCTCAATACTTGTACAATTTTTTTATACTTTTTAATGTTTCATGGAGTAAATAAAAACATTTACATTATATTTATTAACATATCCATTAAAGTGTTATGCAAATGAATGAATAAAGGATTTATAGCAAGAATACCTGGGATTTATTCCAAGCTGCTCTAACTCAGGTAGTAAAGTACTATGACCTTGAACAAGTCAATTAACCTCTCTCTTCCTAAGTACTTTCATGAGCAAAAGGAGAAGGTTGCACTCAATTACTTCTAAAGTCATCTTGAGTTCTACATCTCTGATCCTATGAGTCTATGACATTCTATTTTTAAAATAATGGGGGTGCCAACATGTTTGAATTATAATGGTGATTTCTCTTTTTATCACTTCCAAAAATTCCCAGCTGTTCTCTTCCATCTTTCCATCAAGCCTTAAAAACCACTTTCCTTTCAGATGCATGTTTAATACATCTTTGAGCATCCTTACTATCGCACCCAACTTTATTGCTCTCAAAAAAGTACAAGGCCTCAAAAGGTGATTTCATGGATAGAGGTGACACAAAACAGTTCAATTACTGGTTATCAACCTTTGACTATTTTCTATTCGTATTTATTTAGGGTACTCCTTAAACAACACAGACTACAGTTTATAAATTGTTCCTTATATACAACTTTTTGAATCAAAGATTATTGACTGAGAATTTTTTTTAATGTAGGTTAAAATAAGTTTTGGAATCCTAAGAAACATTTTGGCTTTTAAAGCAAAAACAAATATTTCTTAGGAATTGCCCACAGTTACTGATAAAAAAGTACATTTTTACAATAAATAGAAGAAATAGAATATGGCCATAGATTTAGACCTGGAAGAAAGTTGAGAGGCCATATAGTCTCCAAGTTGTCTTAGTTACAGATATTGCACCTAGATAGGGTAACAATCAATAATAATAATAACTCACTCCCTAGCAACAACTGTCTTTATTGCTCTCTGTGGGTGAATTACTTTATCCCCAAAAGTCCAGGATAATACGTGAAATATTGGTGCTCGATTTTCAATAAAGTGAATTTGATTTTCAAATTCTTCACCACAAATTTTATGAAAAAAACTTTAAAAAATATCATTTGAACATTTTCATCATTAAGATCCCTTTAAACTTCATGAGGTTGGTTATTTTATTTCAGTTTATAACAAAAGCAAGATTTTGAAGTCTATCTAAAAGTGAATCAAGGAAGAATATTAGAAAATTGGGTAATTAGGCTAAAGGTGAGGATTCCAAGATTCTACATCTGCCTTTGCCTCTAATTTACTGTGTAGTCATGGATGGTGAAGTCACTTCATATTTTGTGGTCTCTTTTCCATCACTGAAAAAAAAGGTAGCAAACCAAATAACATTAAGTTACTTAAAGGTCTATGGTTTTCTTTAAATCTGAACACTTCGATTAGATATCATTAAGTGATTTTATGGAACATAACATTAGAGGAGTTAGATTACATGATATCAGTGCAACCCAAAAGAATAATTCTACAAATAACCAATCAGCTAGATAGTTGTAATGAAATTTGGTGGCATGATGACAGTGTTATAATGCAATGTATTAATATTATCATTTTGAGGTAGCATTGTTAAGAATGGCATTTTATAGGGTCTCTCTGTTAATACACATTTTTGTTGACCAGTGGATCCTGTGCAAGCTTTTGTCAGGTAATGAGGGTCATATCACTAGGAAGTGACTTCAGGCCCAGTATTCTATCCAATGAGCCACCCACTTCCTGTTATATAAACATTCAAGTTGCCAAAGAATGTTTTGAGCTATTATGCATCATAGTCTGATATGTACTTCACACAAAGTTTGAGAGAAATTTAATATAGATAAAATGTAAAGTTTTACATGAGGGTTCAAAAAATCAATTTCATTCATATAAGATAAACAGATTATAGTTTATCTTGGAGTATTTGTGGACTGAAATCTCAGGATCAGTGCATCAATTGTTTACTATGGCTGGTAAAATAATTAATGTAATTTTAAACTGCAAGGGGGCAGCTAGGTGGCACAGTGGATAGAGCACCAGCCTTAAAGCCAGGAGGACCTGAGTTCAAATCTGACCTCAGACACTTAACACTTCCTATCTGAGTGACCTTGGGCAAATCACTTAACCCCAATTGCCTCAGCAAAAAATAAATATATAAATAAATACATAAACTGCATTGCAAGAAGAAATATATCCTTAAATAGAAGGTGATATATGCAGTGACTTATTACTAAGTATTCATTCCAACTAGATTTTTCAATCTACTTATTATTCAAGACATCTAGATTTTTAGTCTAGGTTTTAATATAAAGCTATTCAGTAAAACCGCAAAACACCCAATAATGCAAATTGATCCAGGTTTTGGAGGGCAGTAATCTTGAGGTACTCTGCCCTTGTCAGATGATATCTGAAGTATTGTGCTTTGGGTATCGCATTTTATGAAGAACGTAGTAACATGGAGACCCATTCAATAATATGGGGAAGGGCTTCTTATTTATGCTGCATGAAGATTCTTTGAAATGAATGGGAATGTGTAACCTACAGATAAGACTTGGGGAGAACATAAGAAGAGCATTTAAAGAGCTACCAGATAGAAAAAGGATTAGATTTGTTCTATCTGAATTCAGAGGATAGAACTAAATCTATAGAAACTGCAAAAAGATAAATTTGGACTTGATAGAAAGATAAACTTGCTAAGAGTTGCCTTAGAAGGGTAGTGGATCCTCTCTCAGTAGAGGTTTTCATTGCAATATACAGAAGGCAAATTGGATTGCATGTTTCTATATGGCCTGTTCCATTTTCTGTGAAACAAAATGAGAAAAGGGAAAGAAGAAAGCAAAGAAATAAAGAGAGGGGATAACAGAGAAAAGGAGGGGAGGGGAGGGAGGATTAGAACACAGTTAAAGTGGCAATGCCTTAATTGTATATCTGTACATGACATTTTTTCCCATCTTTTTCAAAGGGATTATTCATCTTCCTTCCTATCTGGAGAGCTTGTTTTATTGTCGTTTGAAGCAGGTTCAGGTTCCAATTCTGAGACAGATTTCAGTGCTTTTAGCTACTCTCACGCTTAAATGACTTGTTCTTCTATCTCAGGGGAGAAAGATTTCACACCAAGACTTCTTTATATCAATAAAATCACATACATACAAACACGCACATATACAATACCAACTTTGTTTTGTTTTTTGCTTTGTTTTCTTTAAAAACTTAAGGAGATATGGCTATTAACTTTAGAGTTTTTCTTACATGATTATGAAGCTTTCATCACTATTGCTTAATGTAAATTAAAACAACTCTGAGGTACCATGTCACACCTCTAATTGGCTAAGATGACAGGAAAAGATAATGATAAATGATGGAGGGCACATGGGAAAACTGGGACACTAGTACATTATTAGTGGAGTTGTGAAATGATCCATTCATTCTAGAAAGCAATTTGGAACTATGACCAAAAAACTATAAAACTGTGCATACCCTTAGTTCCAGCAGTGTTTCTACATGGCTTGTATCCTAAAGAGATCATAAAAGGAGGGGAAAGGGCCAATTTGTGTGAAAATGTTTGTTAGCAAAGAATTGGAAAATGAGTAGATATCCACCAATTAGGGAATCGCTGAATAAGCTGTGGTATATGAAGATGATGGAATAATATTACTTTATAAAATGATGAAAAAGTTGATTTTAGAAATTCCTAGAAAGATTTACATGAACTGATGCTGAGCAAAAACAAAAAAAGAACTAAGAATACATTGTACATAATAATACAAGAATGTGTAATAATCAACTATGAAAGACTTGATTCTTCTCAGTGGTTCAAAGATCCAAATTAATCCCAATACACTTTGGAAAGAAAATGCCATCTGCATCCAGAAAAAGAACTGAGACTGAATGTAAATCAACGCATGCTATGGTCAACTTCTTTTTTCTGTTTTTTTTTTTCCTCTCCGATGTTTTTTATTTTTCCTTTTGCTCTGATTTCTCTCTTCCAATATGATTCATTAAAAATAATATTTTAAATGACTATGCAGCTCTTTATGTTTCAGGATTTACCTATAATCCATATCTTTGGATAGTATCTTAACTTACGAAAAATTTCTATGAGAACATATTATCATATAAAATTGGAAATTTTTCATTCCTTTTGGGTGATACAGAAAGAAAATGAAGACAATATGGGTTATTTATTTAATGATCAATGTTTAATAAAAGCAAAGATTCCTTAAAAGTCAAGATGGTAATCATAAGAAAACAAGATCATTGAGGGCAGAAACTATATCATTCTTTGTCTTCTTTTTCTTCATTTAGCAGTATTTGGCATATTAACTAATGCCAAATATTGATAGTTGTTTAATAAATAAATAAGTAAATATATATTGTGTGTGTGCACTTGTGTGTATGTATATATGTATATAGTGACCCCTAAGTATATGTGTACATATATACATATAAACACACGTGTGTGTTTATGTGAAGCAACCCAATGATACATTGCACACAGCATCAGCCCTGCAGTCAGATTTACTTCAGTTTAAATCCAGCCCCAGATATTTATTAGCTGAGACCCTAGACAAGTCACTTAACCTCACTTGGCCCCAAACCAAAAATAAATAAATATGGTTTAAATAAAGGTGGTAAAGCACCAGATTCTGAAAGAGCAGTTCAGAAGCTTCAGGGAAAAAAAATCACAAAGGCATTATCATCGGCATAAGAAATGCCTTTATTGTCACAAAAAGTAGAAAACCAGGCTAATCAAGATAATCCAGACCTGGATGTAAGTGAAAGAATGTCAGTTTAAGGTCAGAGGGAAGAGGGATAGAGGAAGTAAGGATGGAGTCTAGAGACTTAAGGAGATGTCAGGGAATATCTTAAAACAAACTCCCAAGCCCATTAAATCTATATCAACAACTACATGATGGGACATCAGAAAGTGGAATATGCTAATACTGGATAATGAGGGTGTTTTAGTCACCAAGATTATTTGTAGGGCAAACACATCTCTAATGAGCCTGCTCTGGAGAAGGAAGGATTCCTTATCTACAGGATCCTTTGGGATGAGCAAGCCTTAGTCATGCTGACAATATAACAGTGCCAGAAATGTGGCCTCTCTTTCTGTGGTGATAAGGTTATCAACAGAAACAAAATGGATTCAATTAAAGTCAACATCATTCCTGACAATGACTGCACCACATCAAAGAGCACACATTTTAAAGAACTAAGAAAATGAGGTTATCACTGCTTTATTTTCGGACTTATTCTAGGTAAAACATATTCTCTTCCATAATTAACATTGTGATGTGTACTCAGTATCACTCTAAAACAAGTCATCCGGTAGAAATGCTTTTACTCATTTCATAAATTATACCAATGTTGATCCTATGAAAACATCCCATTATAGTTAAGTTTTTGGTAACCATGGAGGCCAGAACGGAAGATGTACTATAAACATATGTAATCTATTTTTTTTTCACACTACAAAATCTGCTTCCCTGGGGATACTTCAGAGGGTCTGTCTTATAGGAAATGAAACAGAGTGAGGGAAAAAGTCCAAAGTACTTACATGTTTCATTTTAATGGTTTCAATTAGATAGGACTGGTGGTATCAAGAGGCTGGACTTAGAACCGAAAGTGAAATTTTTTCTGCATCAGACTATGTGGAAATAACTTTTGACTAAAATAAGTCCCCTAAATTTCAGACTTTCATTTGATATAGTTAATGACTTGACTAGCTGATTGGAGAAGAAACCAATAGGATTTAAGACACTTGAAAATATTTCTCAGATCTAATAATAATTCTGGAGTCACTACTTGGTGGATGGCCAGATTCATTAACTTTTTTCTGGACATTATAGTATTGCCTAGTGTAATTTAGCCCATTAGAACTTTATTCCCAATTTAAGAAATTATTCCAATGAGCAATGACTTGAAACAACTTTGTACATAGCAGCCACTCTCAGTACAAGAAAGTAATTTAAACAACAAAGAGGTGAATAAATGTTTCTATTGCAAATATAAATGCTCAAAAATGCTAATGTGGCTACTTGGAACAGCTGACTGAGTGCTGGACTTAGACTTAGGAATACTTGGCTTTGGACAAGTCACTGAACATTTATGTGCCTCACATAACTCCATAAAAGCATAGACATGCATTTAGATTATATCTGAAGGGCTATCTACTTAAAACTCCAAACTATACAAGTGAGGAAACGAAAACCCTAAATCTTCTTTGCCAAATAATTTTCAGCTTTGTATCTTTTTCATTCCTCTCCAAATTTTACTCTTGATTCAAAATATATTTTTGCACCATTCCCCAGCAACCTTCTCATTTTAAAAATCATTCTACTCGGATGATTTCAGAGAGTCCTGGAGAGATTTTCATGAACTGATGCTAAGTGAATTGAGCAGAACCAGGAGGTCATTATACACTTCAACAACAATACTATATGATGATCAATTCTGACGGATATGGCCCTCTTCAACAATGAGATGATCCAAATTGGTTCCAGTTGTTCAGTAATGAAGAGAACAAGCTACACCCAGTGAAAGAACTATGGGAAATGAGTGTGGACCACAATATAGCATTTTTACTCTTTCTGTTATGGTTTGCTTGCATTTTTGTTTTTCTTCTCAGGCTCTTTTCACATTCTTTCTAAATCTGATTTTTCTAGTGCAGCAAGATAACTGTATAAATATGTATACATATATTGGATTTAACATATATTTTAACATATTTAACATGTATTGGACTACCTGGCATCTAGGGGAGGGTGTGGGGAAAAAGTTGGAACAAAAGTTTTTTGCAAGGGTAAATGTTGAAAAATTACCCACGCATATGTTTTGTAAATAAAAAAAAAAGTTATAATAAAAAAATAGTAATTTTCTGCTTCTAGGTTCCTTTCTCCAATTGGTCAGTTCTCCCTTTTAAAGAAGGGTCTAGGGCAGTCATGTTCTCAACCTTGTTCTCCATCTCCTAATTTCTTTCTAAACCATCTCTACAATCTTTCTCTCCTACTCCCCATTCACATTCTCTTTATTTTCTTTTTAAGCATCATCTTCCCTATTAGAATGCAAGCTCTTTGAAGTTAAGAACTAACTTTTTTTTTTCTCTTTTATTTCCTTACCAAAAGTTTAGCAAAGTGCCTGGCACAGTATAAACATTTAATTATCTGACTTATCATATGAGTGTTATTTCATACATTAAGAGGCTAAATGACTTGCCCAAGATAGCAATATATCAGAAGAAAGACTTGAATCTAGGTCTTCTTTCAGATTAGTACCCTATACTTGATGCTAATGTAGAAGAAATACCCAAAAGTACATTGCAGAAAATAATAATGGAGCTGAAAATAATAGAAAAGTTTTTTTTTTTCATTTCTTACTTCTCAGCATTGGTGCATAAAATCTAATACAAAACTTTATTTATCAACAGAAATCCAGAATTATGGTGTAAATACCAGATGATAAGATCACCATATATGTAAACATGTTGATGCTAAGGGAAAATATCCTTTCTCTGGCCCTATTCATTATTTGACATTATGGAAATGTCAGTAACCTTTATGAAAGTGAATGGGATTCCTGAACTCCACAAGGGAATGTCAAGCAAAATGAGCAGTAGAGCCCACTCAGATTATGTATTAATATTCTGAAGAGCCAGAGTGAGGATGAAAGGGTTCTGCCACCATGGCAACTTTAACAGAAAGACTGTGGTAATCTAAGTTGGCAGATGTGTATCTGGAGCCCTCTTCCCTTGGGCTCCTACAGTTAATATCCTGACAACAGTAGCTCACACGAGCATAGACATTTCATGGTGTCATAGAGGGACCTTGACAGACATGGAGAATGTACTCCCGGGACTCAGGGAAGATTGATGGTCATCCTCTCTATCTTTAATGGAATTTTTCTTTGCCTTGATTTAGCACCTTACTGTCTGAAGCACATCACATCGTTTTATGCTCAAAAGTCACACATTAGCAAAAGATTCTTCCCCTCATATTACACTCCATTCCCTAGAAAATTACTCTATTTAGTAAATACAACAAAATTTAAGAGGATATACACAAAAAGACAAAGATACCAAGTTGCCTGAGATAATAAATCTTAAACTGGAAGGAGACTTAAATCCATCTAGTCCAAATCCTCATCTTACATATAGGAAAACTGGCATAGGCAAATAGAGTGACTTGCAAAAAGCTCATATAGTAAATATATATAGTAAATATATAAATATATATAGTAAATATATAGGATTTGAACTCGTGTCCTATGCCATGATATCCAGTACTCTTTCCTCTGTACAGATCATGAGGATTGAAATATGATATAACTCAAAGCACAGTCTTGAGGGATTCTGGAAATTTCAAAACAATTAATCAGTCTAATCTGCTACAAGTTACAATATCTCATTCATATTGTGTTTCAAGTTTTAGAAATAGCTTTCCTCCATGAAGTGGACAGTGTTACTTTAACATATTTAGAGATGAAAAAAATGAATTTGATTTTCCATAATCACATAACTAGCAAATCTTAGGACAAAGACACAGGTTTGGGGAGTTCAGGTCCTAATATCATTAATATACACCTATAAAGAACTTCAGAGACCATCTAGCCCTATAACCTTAATTCACATCAAGGATGTTTAGCTGATTAATCCACCCTCCTCATTTTTGCCTCCTATAATTTCTCATTTCCTTCAAGACAATCTCAAGGCAAAGCTTGCTAAAAACAAGCTTGTACAGAACTCTACAAATGCTATTGTTAGTGCTTGCACTACCTAACTATTCTACCACTGTTTTATTATAAATAAAGCTATCATATACACACAAATAAGATTTTACCTTAAGAATATTTTCTTTCTCTTTGTACCTCTAGATACTTTGGTATCTAACAAAATTCTTACATATTAGAATGGTCTTAATAAATGATTCTGAAGATTGATTGATTGATTACTGTAGCTACACAGGTGGTATCAGAGGCAAGATATAAAACCAAGTCTTGTGGATTATTTCAGAGTATTGCACTATGCTACCTGAAAACAATCCAATGAAAACCAGAAAAAAAATTACTTACACCTCAATCAGCTTATTCTTGAAATTTTACCTTACTTTCAGCAAACATTAGAGAAAATAGACTAATGTAATTAATTATCTTTGCAAATGTAGCAAAATCTGGAATTTATATGCTAATGATCAGTGAATTCTTAATAATGTGGATCATTCTTATTGTCAGAATTCCTTTCACAATGCAAACCAATCAATTGTGCAGATTTTACAATCACAGAACTAAACCATTACCTCAGAGATTGGTTACTCATTTTACATAAAGGCAAATTGGGATGCATTTATGTTCATTGATTTTCATAAGATCATGGAGTAAGGGATAAAACCAGACTTCAAATTTAAGACTTCTAAGAGATCTAGCAGCATTTTTTTTGCCATCCTTTTTAAGTCTGAGGCATATAATCATTTAAAGACTAAACCACAAGTAGGGGGATCATAAGTAAACATCTTGCCTCTAACCTAGGAGTTCTCAATTATATTTTTTGAATCAGAGAGGTTGAAAACAAATGCAAAGCTCCTACTTCCAAACTATCCAAGAAAAATAAGATTCAGGCTCAGGCCACAGAAAAGCTCAAAAAAGACTTCAAAAATTAAGTAAGAGAGATAGAAGAAAAAATAGGAAAAGGCTTGATAAAGGTCCAAAAGGAAATACAAAAAGATAAGGAGAAGAATGCCTTAAAAGCAAAATTAGCTAAATAGGACAGGAAGTACAAAAGCTTACTGAGGAAAAAGAATCCTTTAAAAATAGAATTGAACAAATGAGTTAATGAGTAAATGAGCTAATGAGTTTATGTGAGATAAAGATACAATAAAGCAAAACCAAAAAATGTAAAAATAGAAAACATGAAATATTTCTTTGAAAGAACAACTGACCTGGAAGATATATTCAGGAAAGGTAATTTTAAAATTATTGGTCTACATGAAAGTAATGATTAACTAAATAAAACCTGGATATTATCTTTCAAGAAATTATCGAGGAAAACTATTCTGACAATCTAGAACTAGAGGGTAAAATAAAAATTGAAAGAATCCATAAATCACCTCATGAAAGATATCTCAAAATGTGAATTCCCAGAAATATTGTAGCCAAATTCTGGAACTCCCAAGTCAAAGAGAAAATATTGCAAGCATCCAGAAATAAAAGAAAACAATAGAAACATTTCAAGTATAAGGGAAACACAATCAGAATAACACAAGATTTAGCAGCTTGTACATTAAAAGAACCAGAGGGCTTGGAATATGATAGTCTGGATAGCAGAGAAGCTAGGATTACAAACATAAATCATCTATCCAAAAAAAAAAATGAGTATAATCCTTCAGAGGAAAAGATAGCCATTCAATGAACGAAAGGATATTCAATCATTTGTGATGAAAAGACCACAAATGGAAAGAAAATTTGATTTTCAAATACAGGACTCAGGAGAAATATAAGGAGTTACTCAGAAAATAAAAATCATAAGGGACTTAATGAGGTTTATCTGTTTTCATTCTTGCATGGGAGAATGATACTTGTATCTTATTAGAACTTTCTCATTATTATGGACATTTGAAGGAATATATATATAGAGAGAGACAAATGGCAAAGGTGAATTGAATATGAAATTATAATATCTAAAAAAAGGATGAATTAAGCATGGGATAGGAATATAATAGGAGAAAGGGAGAGGGAGAAGGGGAATGGTATAAATTATCTACCATAAAAAAGAAAGAAGAATTTTTTTTTTTTTTACAGTGGAGAGGAAGAGGGGAAAAAAGGGTGAATGAGTGAACCTTATTCTCTTCAGAATTTACTCAAAGAGGAAATAACATACACACTTCATATGGCATAGAAATCTATTTTTCCCTGCAGTAAAATAGGCGGGAAATTGAATGAAGGGAGAAGGGTGATAAAAGAGAAAGTATATTGAGGGAGGGAGAGGTCAGTAGCAAAACACTTTTGAGGATGACTAGGGTAAAAGAACAAAGAATAGAATAAAAGGGGGGATATAGTTAGCAATTGTAAAATTAATTTCTAAACAAGTTTCTTTGATAAGGTCTAATTTCTCAAAAGTAGAGGGAACTGAGTCAAATTTATAAAAAAGTAAATAAGATACAAGGCAATACCAATAGACTGTATATAGAAAATGTCATCTGTATCCAGAAAAAGAACTGTGGAGATAGAATGTAAATCAACACATGCTATGTTCTCTTCTTTTTTCTGGGATTTTTTTTCTTCTCCTATGGTTTTTTACTTTTGATATATTTTTTTTTCTTTCAACATGATTCATAAAGTAATATATATTAAAAAAATAGGAATGTGTCAGAAAAAAAAAAGAGCCAAGCTCTAATTAATAAATTATCAAATGATATAATCTATGCCCAAAGGGTAATAAATTCATGCATATGCTATGATATAACAATATCACTATTTGGCATGAACACCAAAAGAAAATTTTAAATTGGGGGAGGGCAGGAAAAGGACCTACATGTACAAAAATCTTTGTAGTAGCTCTCTTCTCAAAGAATTGGAAATTGAGTGGATGCCCATCAATTTGGAAATGGCTGAATAAATTGTGGTGTATGATTGTCATGGAATATTGTTCTATGTGAAATGATGAGCAGGATCCTCTTGGGGGAAAAAAAACCTGAATGAACCCAAGTAAAATGAAAAATTCTATCTGTACCCAGAGAAGAAACTTATTGTGTCTGAATACAGATTGAATCATACTTTCTCTGTCTCTGTCTCTCTCTCTGTCTCTGTCTCTCTCTCTTTCTCTTTCTCTTTTAATTTTATTTTTCTTGAAGGGTTTTTTTTAAATTAGGGTAGGAAATCTCTTTTCTTTCACAACATTATTTTTAGGGAAGTGTTTGCAAAATTTCATATGTGGTTTCCTAATCAAGGTTAGAGGTTAAGAAAAGGGAGGGAATCTAGAATGTAAAAGTTTTTTTTTTTAATATTTTAAAAATGTTTTAAATATAACTGGAGAAAATATTAAATAAATGAATGACATTTTTAAAAGTAGATTAATCTTTTAAAATGATGGCTTTTTAAACAAATTAAATACATACTTTTATAAAGGAAATTTATTATATTGAAATATCAAAAAAAGTAATTTCAATAAGTTTATGGATCCCAGTTTGGGATTCTTTTCTCTAAAGCTACCATCATGCCAATATTCCAATTTCATCTTCTGGAATGAATTAAGATTTTATTTTATTTTTTCAGTCCAGTATTTACATTGCATATATATATTTAGATTATTACCTGGAATAATCAATAAATATATTTAGAGAGGATTCTACAAAGAATAGCAACTTAGGTCTTGAAGATGCTAAATGGCATAAAACTAATAGAGCAGGAGGATGCTAAAATTGGGCATAACCGTGTTCTTCCCTGCTGATATGACACAGAAATAGTAGCCTCATTTTTCAGAGATTTTACTTCCCTTATGGTTTGTTAGTTCAGAACTCTAACAGCTGAGTGACCGGGGAAAAAGAATTCTATGGCTACTTACTGCTGCGTTTCATGCTAGTATTTCCCACCCCTTAATTTAAGCTGTGGGAGGTAAGTCTGCACTATCCTGGAAATAGCCCAGGAAAATGAGTTGAGAGATCTGGCTCTGCCATATTATTTCATGTATCTTTCCTTGCTAGTTATACATCACTCCTAAAATGCTCTATGTTCCATCAATGGACCTGTTTCCTTTTTTTCTGACATAGGACATTCTGTTTCCCTTTTGACTGCTTTTGTACAGGGTGGGTCTCTGCTTCAAAAGATGCTTCCCTTCACCTAGACTTCTTGGTACCTTGACTTTCTTTGTGATTTAGGCCAAGTGTCACTCTCTCCAAGACTATTGTCACTGTGTATTTTTGGTTTTGAATGGATTGATTTTCATTATTGGTGTACAGATCTCTGGATGGAGTTACCTCTACTATTAGCACTTGGTTTGCAACTTCTAGATTTAAAAAAAATTACCTAGACCTCTGAAAGGCTAACATAATCAACATTTATTTGAGTTGGGACTTGAACTTCAGCTATTCCTGACTCAGAAACTAGTTTTCCATCCACTATATTATGGTGACTCCAATTTATTTATTTTTACATATTTTCTACTTTGTTTTATGTTCTGAACCAAAAGTGAAAAATTGTTCCATTCCTAGGAAAATGAAAGCTCTTTGATGGCAAGAATTGCCCCTCTTTGTTCTATATACTCACACCTAGATCAATGCCTCGCCATTTTATAGTGAATAATTACTAACCAGTATTAACTACTAATTAGTATGAGGATTAATTATTAATCATTCAGTTGCAGTTTTTGGTCATTTTCTTCTTCATCTCACCTCTGAGCTAAATCCCCTTCTCTCCACTAACATGGGCATGACTACATTACAGACCCACATCTTCTTTAATATGGATTATCGCAATTGTCTCCTAACTGATGTTTCAATCTTTAGTCTCTCACCATTTTTCCACACAGGTAACAAAATGACTTTCCTAAAATTCAAAGTCTGACAATGTTATCATCATCGTCAATAAACTCCAGGGGTTCTCTTCCATCTCAATAACTCTAAGATAAAATACAAACTTCTTAGTTGGCAATGATCTCTTTGTAACCTCACTGTTTCTATTGTTTAAAGCTTTCTTACACATTAATCCCTGCATACATATGTTAGGGTTGTTGGTTTTTTTTGCTTCTTCTTAGAGGTCATATTCCATTTTCAATCTCTGTACTTTTGCACTGGCTACATCTTGTCTGGAATGTCCCCCCCTCATCAGCTCCATGTCTTAGAATTCCTGTTGCCTTCCAGATTCAGGTCAACCAACATCTCCTAAAGGAAGACTTTTCCAGTTCTGCAGTCTGGAATCTTCCCCTCTAGAGTTACTTTGCATGTATTTGGCATATTCCTATATTTGTAAATGCCATTCCCCTCCTTGGAGTGTAAACTCTTAGAGACAGAAAAATATTTCCTTTTTATTTCCTCTCTTTTTCTTCCCAAGAATCTGGCATGTAGTTTGCACTTAAGAAATGCTCGCTGTTTGATTGATAATAATATATCTGTAGGATCTTGGACAGATCCCATAACTTTTCTGTACCTCACTTTGTCCATCTATCAAATTGTACCAGAAAATAGAAATTAGCATATGTCCTCTTACACAAGATTATTGGGGTAATGAAAGCAGATAATTAATCAAATACACAAAATAAAGCAGTTCCTGCTTTCAAGGAATTTACATTCTCCTTTTTTCTACCTTATTATTGGGTTTCCCTCCACTCCAAATTTCACACACACACACAGATGCTTGTAGCTAATTATCCAATTATCATTGTCAAACAGAATGAAATTGTACATATGCAATGTCCAACAAAATATGTCACTTTGATTTTGCTAAAGGAGTTTATGTTCTGCTACTCTGAAACTGTCAAATATTTAGATCCTATGACCTAATTAATAAGAACAATTCACAGTCACATGATCCTTTACAATTTTCAGAGTTTCCCCACTGCACTGATGAGGAACAATGAGGTTCAAAAGAATGAAGTAGTTTATCCAGAGTCCTAAAGTACATAAATGGCAGAGCTGTGGTTCATATTCCGTCTGGGATTTAGCCAGTTGCCTCTTTCCTCCTTTGACTTAAATCAACTGTTAGAAAAAATGTGATTTGTCATTGTTATTACCCGACTTTATGTTGTCATCCCACCTCACCAGCTAACTGTTTGAAAAGGAGGTATGCAAATATAGTCAGCAGAAACTGGACCCTTCAGTTCCCTGCCACTGACAGTGTATTTTAGAGTTATTACTTGGAAGATAGTCTTTGCTTCTTTATGTAAAAACTATCATAAACTATTTATTTCTTTCCCCCAGAGAGCATTCTGAATCAAATCAAAATGCCAGTGGGCCAGAGTGCCTGCTTTACAGTTATGCCTTCTAAATTAATGTAACCAGCAACCATATAGAGCAATACAATTTCTTATTCTCAAGGGGGGAAAGTCAACTTTTAATTCACCTAAATATCTTTTCTGTTAAGTTGAAAAATCAATCTATTTCTCCTTTTTAATTATATAACAAAGATAATCTTGTGGGAACAAACTTAAAAGGAGACATTATAAAGACCTTTCCTCATCTATGGTTGCCATCTATGCAACAGTCTGTTTTTTATTAAAAAAAAAAAAAAGGTAGTGGATTGAGTACTTAATTTTCAGTCAGGGAGACCTGTGTTTAAGTTCACTCTCTGTAGACTCAGGTTCCTCAAGGGAATTGGACTGAGTCTCTAAGTCCCTTTCCAATTCCATATTTTGGAGGTCTCCCTATTCCTCTTTCTACTCAATATTAAATCTTTTTCTCACTCTTTTCCTCTCACCTCCTGCAAGTAACTGGAACCTTTATTTGATGACTTAAGTTATACTGCATTTGAAAGTAATTTAGCATTCTATGTATATGAGTCATGTGTCACCAACAAGAATATATTTTAACAAAGTCAGGTATTATTCCTTTTGCTTATTTTATATGAGTGAATGAATTAAGCATTTATAAGAGCTTATATCTTATTATGAGTAAAGCACTGTGCCAAGTGGTATGGAGATAGGCACAATAGCAAAACAATTCTTTCTCTTATGAGGGCACATTCTAATGGGAGACTTGAGAGGGAGGGAGGGAGGGATAGAGAAAGAGAGAGGGAGAGAGAGAGAGAGAAAGAGAGAGAGAGAGAGAGAGAGAGAGAGAGAGAGAGAGAACACATGATTCATAAGATATAAATGATGTATAATATATTATAAGCAGTAAAATAAATAAATAAATAAATCTAATTTCTAGATCTGATATTTGTAATGTCCAGACTAACTTTCTGGAGGATCTCTGGACAAGCCTTGGTCTTAGGTGGAGAAATGATGAAGGCAGGAGAGCCACTGCAAGGATGGTCAAGGATGGAATCTGGAGTCTGAGATCAAACTCGAGTGCACATGCATGCACGCACGTACACACACACGCATGAACGTATGTACACATACACACACACACACATACATTCAACTCACCAGTCCTTTCAGCCCTTAAATACCTTAGTACAATTACATCACTGCAGCACACTGAGCATGTGCCAACTGTAGAACCATTACACCACAATATCACACTAAGTATATGGCAACTAGAGTGATTACATCATTATTTCACACTAAGTATATGTGAACTAGAGAACCATTATCTCATCAACCACATTGGGTAAACACCCTGCTGTAAGTATCCTTGCTTCAAGAATATTTAGTTCCTCACGATCTGCGGTCCTCTACAGATACTGCCATTAATTTACTGAGACCTAGATTAAAATTTTTAATTCTCTGGGCTTCTATTGACCCATCTGTCAAATAGGGTTTCAGTGGAAATAACCTAGGCACCCTTCTTCTGTTAGCCTTCCATGTTCCATGTTCTGCGATCCCTGGCCCCTTCTGACATCCCATGCCTTGTATGTTGAGGTCCTGCCAGATCTAATGACCACATTCTATATTCTAGGGTTTCTTTCAATTTTCCTCTAACAATCTTTAAAATATCTCCTTCCCAGTATTCAAGATGATTTTTTTTACAATATATTTCAGAGGCTACCTACAATGCATTGTTCTAGTACAATGATAGTAATGAAAGTTCAACTTTACTAATTTCCTAGGGTATAATCTGATTCCACAAATATAGAAACAATAACAAAGAGATAAACATTGAAGGGTTAGTTATTAAATTTTTTTCTCTAATATGTAGGGTTTTAAATTTAATTTTAAATTAATTAATTAAATGAAAAATTTAATTAAATTTTAAATAGCATCATAAATTAAATCAAAGTCTGATAATGCAGAAGTAGTAGCTAAAACACTTTATCTTTTTCTAAGAGATTCAGGTCGATCTTTTAAATTGATTCATGTCCTAATGCAAAAAAAAAAAAAAATAGTATGTCCACAATAGAATTTCCATAAAATATATCATTAAATGAATAATATAGTGTTAGAATGAGAAGATCCTTTTGTATTACCTAGTCCAATCTCATCATGTAAATTTGGCAATTGAGAAACCAGAAAGTTTGTAGAAGCTAAGGAACTTTATTAAAGGTAATACATTATCAGAGAAGAAATAGGACTAGAATACATTCATATTTTCATTCTTTTCCTATTTTTTCTACATTTCTTTCTTCCACTTCATCTTCCTCTTCATCTTCACACCTATAGGTATACCCTTGGCTATAAACCACCACCCTCCTCCATTGCTGTAACACAACACATTTGTAAAATCAATTGCTTTCTTCCATGAAATACTATTCAACTGAATCAAAGACTGACTCATTGACAGCCCTACCTCGACTCCACATCACAAATATACAATTGCTTTTATTCTTCTAAGTTCTGGATGATAAGATGTCCTATAATCATTCAAGTTATGAAGGTCTTCCCAAATGTAAAGGCCATGAAAATATATTGTAATTTTCATAAAAGAAATTGCATTTGGGTATTGAATACACAATCATTTCTGGCATGCTAGAAATAACTCTGGATAAGTCATCGAACCATTTAAGAATTCCGGGCAACTCAAAAAGTCTATATGTAGCAAAGCAGGTATAGATTTCTATTAAAAAAAGAAATTTTCTCACTGAAAGCTCCCTATTTAATGAAATCATAAATTTCATAGTTTTTAGGGCATCTCCACAAAAAATTATATGTTAGAAAGACAAACTTGAAGGTTTTGACTTGTAGTATTAATGATGATCGCAATCCTCATGATTAAATTATTTCCCGATAACCCTGTTGGGTAACAATACAATCACCTTATAAGGTTATGATGCCCTTGAATTTTTAATGGCTATTTGAGACAAAGATATCTAATCTACATAGCTATTATTTGCCTAAGCTAATATTACATATAGTATATCCTGTTGAGATTCCCTTTACAAATTTTCAGAAAAGGAACTTTCTGCTGTGTGTGCTCAAAGCTGTGTGGCTGTCCACTAATGATTGCGAGTTCAATAGCATCACTTATGTTTCAGGCAGAGACATTACTCTGAATAGTTTGAATGGCCAATTTTGTGTCAAGGGCTGAAACTGAGTTGATGCACTGAGATCCCAGCACTTAAGGCTAATTATCAATTGAGCAATACTCTATTAACATATGCTTAGAGAATGGCTTTGCCCAACTATTCTGTGCTGGCTTGATCTGTGGGTGTAGACAGAGAATTGGGAGAGGGATCAGAGAGTAAAGTAAGACAAGGAGAGTTACTTTTTGGCAGTGGAGAGAGAGAAAGATGGCATGGAAATTCATCTATCCATTCCCCTGACTGTTACCCCAAAAGGCCAAGAATAAAGATCAAGGACTTTTGCTTGTCCTGACTCTGGCTGATTCTAAGGTATCCAGGGTGCTAAATAGGTCTTCACAATTTTGTATTAGATTTTTTTAATCAGACTAAGAAAACAGTTGCAATAAAAAAGAACCTAGAACAAATGAGAACTGTATAAGTAAAAAATTAATATTAAAATAACATTTCCCACACATTATCTCATTTAAATCTCACGGCTCATTGTTAGTCTTATGATAATTATTACGATTTTATAGATGAAGATGCTAAGGTTCAAAGAAGATAAGTGATTTGCCCGTGTGTGCTTTGTCTTCCCAGAATCTACCATAGAATCTAACATAAAATAACAATTTAATAAATACTTGTTGACTAATGCATTAAAAGTCAAAGTGTAAGAAATAGAATCCATTTAAGTCCAACTAGCTTTAAACCCAAGACCCTGCATTATTTTACTTCTCAAGCTAAGAACTGTTTTAATTTATGTTCATTTTGCAATCAGTACCTCTTGCTCTGAGAACCAAATCTAATCAATAATGTTCTGGGAAAGTAGTGTCATTTGACTCCCTTGTGGCCCTAGTCTTCATTCTTGTATCTCTGAAGTCCAAAACATTTCTTCCTGATCAGTTTTCCTCTGTATATGTTATGTTCTTTGTAACCTATATTCTTCGAGGGCAGGAATTGTCTAACCTTGCTTGACACATAGCAAACAGTTTTCATTAATTCATAAAATCATTCATTCATTCATTTATTTCCCCCCAATAACTTTATGAAATAGGAAGCACAACCATATCCCAGAGTTGTTGTGAAGACAAATGAAAATAAAATTTGTAAAGTGCTTCACATAGTTCTTGATTTATACATTCTTTTAAAATGTTTGTTCCTTTCCTATTTTACAGATATGGAAAAATGAGTTTCAGAATAGATATGAAAATCAAAGAGCTAATAAGAATGGAGGTGAAAAACCAATGTTTTGGTGGGTTGATTATTTTGTTGCTACCATACACTATTGCCTAAAACAAATAAAATATTCATATGGTTCATGTCTACCATCTTAGAAGCAAAATGGTAATCTCCTATGCATATATTGATTTCATTATAAGTAAAAATGCACATGATGTCTCTCTCCAGTAGGTGGGAGCTGGACAAGTGTTATTTAATTTTTGTCTTCCCACAGTGTCTTGAAATATCACATTTGATTGTGGCATTGTCACTTTTCAAAAGGAATGTAAGGAGCCTCAGTCCTTAGAATATGCTTATGTCCCTCCTGGAGCTTGAAGAGTATCCCCTAACGGGTTTTAATCCTACACATGGAGACTGAGTGCATAGACTACATCTCCTCATGAATGACTAAAGGAGTGATGCTGTATGGCTATTAGGAGGCTTCTACAGGTCTGAAGAAGTCAAATTAGCTTCAAAAATGAAGTTACTAACAGAAGACATCTTACTTTCTTCCCTGGGGCTTATAGGTGAGAAAGGCTACTGTGAAATATTGGTTGGACTAGGGACAAAGACAAAATGTATTTCGTACCAGGCTTCTATATGACACTTCTCTTTGTGTAGGTTTCTTTCCTTTCCTGATTTCAAGTGAATTTGTATTGTGAAATTTGAATGTTTAGATGATGAATGCTGTAAAACCCATGCAAGAACCCAATGATAATTGAATTCAGACCCAGTCTTAGCAACACCTAAATCTACTAATGCTACTCACTAATATCCCCAGTGGTCAGCACAGTATCTGGTCTATTAATAAGTTCTCAATAAATATTTTTACTTGCTTGATTGAAAGTAGCAAAGCAGTTCCAGGTCCAAGAGTTGTAAGGTAAATCTGAGACTCATATTTTTTTTCCATTTATGCCTAATTACCTTTATTATTTTTGCTCAAAAGTGTTTTATTTTATTTTTAATAAAGATTTTATTTTCAAAACATATGCATAGATAGTTTTCAACATTCACCCCTGCAAAACCTTTTGTTTTCAATTTTTCCCTCCCTTTTCCCAAACTCTCTCTCCTAGATAGCAAATAATCCAATACATGTTAAACATGTGTAATTCTTCTATAATTATTTCCACAATTATCATGATATACAAGAAAAATCAGATCAAAAAATTAAAAAATGAGAAAGAAAACAAAATGCAAGCAAACAAAAATAAGTGAATATATGATGTGATTCATACTCAGTCTTCACAGTCCTCTCTCTAAATGTAGATAGCTCTTTCCATCACAAGATCATTGGAACTGGCCTGATTCATTTTGCTGTTGAAAAATTCCTCAGAATTGATCATAATATAGTCTTTTTTTTTTTTTCCTGAGGCAATTGGGGTTAAGTGACTTGCCCAAGATCACACAGCTAGGAAGTGTTGCGTCTGAGCCTCAGATCCTCCTGAATTCAGGGCTGGTGCTCTACCCACTGTGTCACATAGCTGCCCCCAATCATCATATAATCTTGTTGTTGCTGTATACAATATTCTCTCCTCCTCCTCCTCCTCCTCCTCCTCCTCCTCCTCCTCCTCCTCCTCTTCCTCCTCCTCCTCCTCCTCCTCCTCCTTCTTCTTCTTCTCTTTCTCTCTTTCTCTCTCTCTCTCTCTCTCTCTCTCTCTCTCTCTCTCTCTCTCTCTCTCTCTCTCTCTCTCTCTCTCTCTCTCCCTCCCTCCTCCCTCCCTCCCTCCTCTCCCTCTCCCTCTCCCTCTCCCTCTCCCTCTCCCTCTCCCTCTCCCTCTCCCTCTCCCTCTCCCTCTCCCTCTCCTCTCCCTCTCCCTCTCCCTCTCCCTCTCCCTCTCCCTCTCCCTCTCCCCTCTCCCTCTCCCTCTCCCTCTCCCTCTCCCTCTCCCTCTCCTCTCCCTCTCCCTCTCCCTCTCCCTCTCCCTCTCCCTCTCCCTCTCCCCTCTCCCTCTCCCTCTCTCTCTCTCTCTCTCTCTCTCTCTCTCTCTCTCTCTCTCTCTCCTTTTTTGCTGAGGCAATTGTGGTTAAGTGACTTGCCAGGGCCACACACCTAGGAAGTGTTAAATATCTGAGGCTAGATTTGAGTCCTCCTGACTTCAGGGCTTTCTTTTTAATGTAATCATTTGATGTTCCTTATTTAAAATTTGATTGCTCTAAGAAAGACTGACCAGATCTATGTAAATTCATTTGTGGACCACCATTGTGTTACTCACCCACCCCAACCCCATGATTTCCTAACTGCTTGTATTCATTTCTGGATTCCTGTTCATTTGTTTTCAGAAATCTCTCTGGATTACCAGTTCTCCTTATCAATTGCAAAGCTTTTCTTTCTCTGCTTATCTTAAATACCTCTCAGCTGCTTTTCATGTCCTTAGTGCTTTGTGGAAATCATCTAAATCAGGATTTCTTCCACACAAAAAAAAAAAAAAAAAGAAAAAAGAAAAAAAAAAGTTTTCTAAATTGTCTATGCAGTAAACTGCATGCTCAAGATTTAACTCATGCCAAGTCTGGCCTGGTGAGTCAGGGAATTGGTAACTGCCCACATAATGTATAAAGCCAAGATTAGGTGTCTCTTGCCTCATTAATCT
This sequence comes from Sminthopsis crassicaudata, assembly GCF_048593235.1. Classification (NCBI taxonomy): domain Eukaryota; kingdom Metazoa; phylum Chordata; class Mammalia; order Dasyuromorphia; family Dasyuridae; genus Sminthopsis; species Sminthopsis crassicaudata. The sequence continues at coordinate 226,296,124 of NC_133622.1, read as the reverse complement.
CATTATTCTTCAATCTTTGGGTCTTTGAAAGCTTTATTATTTTTTAGGAATCTCCCATTAAAACACAAATACTCTGGAAAAATGTCTGACTTTAAGTCTTAAGCAAGAATTAATATGATTTAAACCTTAAAAAAGAACCTAGATAATAACTGCCTTATGTTTATTCTGCATATATATATATATATATATATATATACATATATATATATATATATATATATATACAGGTTGTGCATACCAATATAATGTAAGATAAAGAGGAAGATATTTTTTTCTTTTTACAATATCATTTGTATCACCAGTGACTATAATAATCCCTGACAGAGAATAGGTATTTAATAATTACTTATTAATTGATTAACTATAGAACCAAGATTTCAAAACTGACCCAATGTGGAGGGAGCTGGAGAACGAGGAATAAAAGTGAAGCATCAAGGTTGATTTCAAAATTTTGAGCCTGTATTCCTGAAAATGTTGCAGCATCTTAAGAAATAGGGAAATGTGGAAAAGGAATGAGTAGGAGGATAGGATTGATGGTAGAAATAGGGAAAGAGTAAAAATTGGATATATTATGGATATTGGTTGTATTTAAAATGGAGATTTTAGAACCATTGATCGAATTGTATGGTTTCATGATTCTAAGTTCAAATATCTTTAATAGTATCTTGCATATTTCTGGCAAATTAATGATTATTCTTAGCCACTGAATCTCATGTTACAAAATGGAATCTGTACACAGCCTCAGAATAAGTTTCATAATTTTCCAGACCCATAATTGGAAGGCAAAAGTTCTTCTCAAAGCAATAATTGAATAAAATGCATATTTCCAACTGGAATAAGTAGGCTTTGTGGGACTATATCTTGTTGACTAAGGATTGAGAATCTTTGAATTGCCTGAAATAGTTTCTAAATGATCTTCCCATTTTTGTCCTTTCCTTCTTTGCATGAATGTGATTTGATGGTAGAGAGAATTAGCTGAAAGGTTAATATCCCTTTGATTTCTCCGTATGTACTTTCTTTCCTTCCCTCCATCGCTAGACTAGAAACTGAAAAATCTTACGCTTCCACCATAACTCAGAAATATCTTTGCATTGTTGTTTTCAATTGCTTTCATATGCAAGATCATCTGCACTTTTCTAATTGAGCAAAAGTTTTTGAAATACAGTGTGAAAGAGGCATGGGATGCAGAATAGCTGTCCTGTGCAGTATTACATAAGAATTTTCAAGCTGCTCTCTCTCTTGAAGCATTTATTCTACTAGTAAAATGAAGTGCTGATGCCTTCAGGGTTTAACTTTGCTTTTTTTCTTAATCATAAGTAATTAGAGAAACTGCCACATGTTGTTTTCGATTAGGTTTAAATTCCAAAAAGCTTTGAAAGAAGGATTTATACAACTAGATTAGAGATATCCAAAGGCAAATTAGTATCTTCAAAAGCTCAAATGGGTTGATTTGTTACTTCAATGCATTCCGCAACACCTGGCTGTGTATAAAACTGAAGTGTCAGCCTGAAAAAGCAGGGGTGAGGATAGGGTGGGGAAGAAATTTATTAGATACCATAAGGAAGTATGGAACCCATACATGCATCTTTATTTTATTTATTTATTTTTTTTCCTGAGGCTAGGGTTAAGTGACTTGTCCAGGGTCACACAGCTAGGAAGTGTTAAGTGTCTGAGACCAGACTTGAAATCAGGTCCTCCTGAATTCAAGGCTGGTGCTCTGTCCACTGTGCCACCTAGCTGCCCCCTACATGCATCTTTAATACTGTCTATTTGCACTACCAATGAATAAGTAGAAATTATTTGGAAATTTGAGGGTTTGGGGGAAATCATATCACTTAATCAAAAGTTTCTACAACAAATAAGCATTTTGCAAATACTATGTATTAGGTACTGTGCTAGAAACTGAAGCATAAAAAGAAAAATGGGAAAAAATGTCCCCAATAATCTTAGTGCCCACCATCCCATGGATAACTTGTGGGAGGAAATGAATGAGGGTCACACAGAATGAAATGTGGATGTATCATAGGGAACTCTCAGTCGATGAGATCACATCTTCAGTTGGAGCATTTGGCTATGAAAATAAACCCTTTCCTTGAGGAACTTGACTGGGGAGATCAACACAGGAAATAGACAAAAAACTTTATACAGTAAATACAAAGTACTTCTATAGTTGTAAGGGGGTAGAAAAAAATCGATTTGGAGATTTCAGGATAGACTTGCCATAGGAAGTGACATAAGTTGAATTTTGAAAAGAACAAAGAAGCTTCCAGGTACCTACACTCACAATCCTGATACCATCCAATTCCTTCTTCTCACTCATCCTGCATATCTAATCCATTATTAAATCCTGACATTTCTAGCTTTACTGTATCTCTCTTATATATCCCTTCTATCCACTCATACAGCCATAATGCTAGTTCAGGTCATAACTTCTTTCCTGCTCTAGTACAATTATCTTCAAATTAGTGTTCCTGCCTCAACTGTCTCTCATTTTCTCTCAAGTGCCATAGTGATTGATTTTTAACAAAGCCTTTTTATTTTCAAAACATATGAAGAGATAACTTTTAACATTCACTCTTGCAAAATCTTGTGTTCCAAATTTTTTCTCTCCTTTCCCCCTAGATGGCAAATAATCCAACATATAGCATGTATAATTCCTCTACACAGATTTTCATAATTATCATGCTACACAAGAAAAATCAGATAAAAAAAATCAAAGAAATGAGAAAGAAAACAAAAAAAAAATCAAGCAAAAAACAACAAAAAGAGTGAAAATACTATGTTGTGATCCATACTCAGTCCCCACAATCCTCTCTCTGGGTGCAGATGGCTGTCTCCATCACAAGACCATTAGAACTGGCCTGAAGGTGATTGATTTCTAAAGTGTAGATATGACCTTTTCATCTCACACTGTTGAAGAGTGGCAGGTAATGGCTTCGGACACATCCCAGCTATGTGATCCTGGGCAAATCACTTAAACTCTATTTGCCTCAATTTCCTCAATTCCAAAAAGAGTAAAATAACAGTGCTTAACTCAAATGGCTATGGTGAAGATCTAATAAGATCATAGTTGTGAAGTACTTAACACAGTGCCTGGTGTATAGCAGATATAACATAAAACTTTATTCCTGTCCTTTGTCTTTCTCGTTGTCTTACCACTCATTTTCATTGACTGGTTACCACTCCTGGAATACCCAGAATTCTCATCCCTTTCTTTCAAGCTTTTTTTCAAGATTCAGCTCTAAATCTATCTACTTTATGTCACTTTTCTGCCTTCATATCCCCATATTCTAATGCTTTGCCTTTCAGATTATTTTCTATATACTCTCTATATATTTTGTATGTATCCAGTTATTTAAACGTTATCTCACACCTTAGCAGGATTTTTTTAAAGAATTTTATTATTACTGCTGCTGATATTATTATTGTAATTTTCATTTTTGTTTTGTCTTACTTTGTATCCTCCATTCTTGGGACAGTGACTGGCATATAGTAAATGCACAATAGTAGGTCAATAAATATTTATTAAGTATTTATTATATACCAGATATTAGGCTAAGTGCTGTTTATTAAAGGTGGAATAAATTCTAAGCAAGGGTGACAATCTGTGCAAAGACATGGAGATGAGAGATGGAATTTGGAATAACAGAAGTAGCAAAAAGGACAGTTTTTCTAGGATAGATGTAAAGAAGGCCTAGAAAAAATTAGGACGAACCAGATTGCAGATGATTTTTAAATGCCAACCAAGGAAATGTATATTTGATACTAGAGGTATTAAAATTAGAAAATCACTGAAGCTTCTTAGGTGTTGACACATCCAGGTATACTTTTTAAGAAACAGTCTTCCAGACCATCCTAAATGAACACTATTATAAATCGAAATTAAAACCTTGGACTTGAAAGATGCTAAAATGATGAAATCATAAAATCACGGAATCATCATTTAAGACCATTGAGTCTAATTTGGTCACTCTACAATTAAGAAAACTGAATGTTGAAGTGATCTGCTCAGTCACATAGTTGAAAGTTGTCCAATGAGAGAAATTAACCTAGATACTCCTGGATTTAATGCCACCACTGTGTGCTCACCACCAGTATTATTTGAAATTAGCCTTGGAACTCTTGATATCACATCATCTCTCTGAGCCTATTATTTCATTTAAAAGGTGCTTTGGGCTCCAGGAACCCTTGACTTACAGAGTAAGAAGAGCTTTGTAAGCCCTAAAGGATATAGAAATGTAAGCTCTAATTATTTGTTTTACATACTTATTCTCCTATTAATATTCAAAAATTATTTGAAATATAACTCCCAATGGAATCATCTGCTAATGTCTTGGGAAATTAGTTTCTCAGCTTCCTGAAATAGTGTGGAATGAGCCATGGATTTAGTTAAAAAAATGATAATAATAATACTAAGCTTCAAAACCTAACTGCCATTTACCATTTGTGTGACTTGGAGCAAGTCACCCTTGTCTTCAAAATTAAGAGCAATTGTTGGTACAATGAATAGGGAGTTGGAACTGGAGTCAGAAAGTTCTAAGTTCAAATATCACACACACACACACACACACACACACACACACACACACACACACACACACACACACACACATATATATATATATATGTATATGAAGAAACAGGCAAACATGGGTTAAATTACTTTCCTATTATGACTCTAGGAAAGTGATTTAACCCATGTTTGCCTGTTCCTTCATCTGTAAAATGAGGGTGATAATAGTATCCTTATAGCAATTCCCGGTGCTGTTGTGAGAATCAAGTGAAATGTCTGTAAAATGTACATAGCATGGTTCCTAGCACATAATGGGTGCTATGTAAATTATTCCCTTCTTCCTCTCCCTTTAAGGGGCTGAACTAGATTGCCTTGCTTCAAACTCTAACTCTGTGATCCTTTAAATATTCTTAAATAATAACTTTCATTCCTACAGTGTTTAAATTTTGCAGACTGCTTACTTTATAACAACTCTCTAGGTACAACAAAAATTGTATGCCATTTCTATAACATAAATGAGGAAATGAGCTATAATGACTTATTCAAAGTCACAGAGATAGCATGTGGTAGAACTGGGATTTGAATAAAATTCCTCTGACTCAATCTTCTTGACTTCTCTGAAGCCTTTGATGGTGTCAATCCTCCCATCCTCCTGTGTACTCTCTCCTTTGTAGGCTTATCAGCATCACTCTTTCCTGATTTTATTGCTACCTATTTATTCCTCATATCTCAGACCCCTTAGCTTTATTTTCATCCAGGTTATATCTGCTAACCTAGATTTCCTATAAGATGGGTCCTCAGCTATTTTCTCTTCTCTTTCTATAACATTTTGCTTGATGATCTCACCAGTATCCAAACATTCAATTATTATCTCTATGAAGATTTTCTCATTCATTAAGCTAACCCCAATCCTTCTTCTGATCTTCATTCTTGCATCACCAATTGTCTATTGGGCATCCCAGATTGGATTTCCTATAGAAATGTCAAACTCAATAGGTCAAAAGTATAACTTGTTATATTTCTCTAAAAATATCCCTCTTTTCCATAAATGGAACTGCCATGCTCCTACAGAATCATAATTTGGATGTCATCTTTGACTCACAAAGACCCAGCTCATATATGTAATCTATGGCCATGTGTTGCCATTTTAACCTCCATAGCATCTCTTATGTATTCTTTTCTCACCACTTTCATCTGTTCTAGCTTTTTAACACCACATCTGGACTATTATGTGAAATGATTATTTTACTTTTTCTTTCTGTTTTAACTATCTCCCTATTCCAATTAATCTTTCATTCATCACCCAAAATGTTTTATTTCTAAATTGTAAATCTGTGCATTCAATGAATGTCAGTGGCTCCATGTTTATGATCTTTAAGATGAAAAATAAAACCTTCTTCAGCTCTTTAAACCCTTTTGAGCCTAGGCTTGTTCCTGCCTTACCATTCCCATCTTATATATTTGTGCCCTCTTCTGCAGCCCTGGTCTTTCTAATCCCTGTTCACAACACTAATTCCCAAAAGTATATGCTTTCTAACAGAAAATTCCTTATGCCTTAAAAGTTCATCCTTCTTACCCAGACTTCCAGAGTTCTCTGAATTTTTTCAAGACTCAAATGTCTTGAGACTTAAATGAAGCTTTTCCTAGTTCTTCCCAAAGTTAAACTTAGAGATAAATTAATCAATCATGTTTGTAATAGTTATTTAAATGTCTCTTCTTCTCAGACCTTCTTGAGGGCATAAATTGTGTTTTGGGCTTTCTGAATCAAGAGCAGTTGGTACAATGGATAGAAAATTGGAATTAGAGTCAGGAAGACTTGAGTTAAAAATTATATATATATATATATATATATATATATATAATCTAGGAAAGTAATTTAACCTCTGTTTGCCTGTTTCTTTTTCTGTAAAATAAGAATAATAATAGTATAATTATAGCTGTTGTGAGAACCAAATGAAATGTCTGTAAAGTGTACATAGCATGGTCCTAGCACATAATGGGTGCTATGTAAATTATTTCCTTCTTCCTCTTCCTTTAAGGGATTGAACTAGATTGCCTTGCTTAAAACTCTAACTCTGTGATCCTTTAGTATACTCAATGCTTAGCACAATATCAGGCACATAGTAGGCAATTTAATAAATGCTTTCTGTTGCTATTAAGGGTGATAATAATGACACTCAGCAAAAATATCATTAAACACTTACTATACACTAGGTACTTTCCTTAATGGTAATATGCACATAAAGACATAAATCATACAAGAAAGATTCCCTATCCTCAAAAAACCTAACCTTAGCTGGGGGGCATTAAAATCAATAGATATATGCATAATATAGAGAAAATAGAGAAAAGGTAACTAAAGAGATGAAGCTTGATGGTGGGGAGGACTATTTAAGCCTCCTACAGATGACTGCATTTGGATCTTGAAAAATCCCCAGGATATCCAGAACTGAATGTTAGTAAAGTAAACGGACAATCATCAATGCTAAAATATGGAAACAGAAAATAGAGAATCCTGTGTAACAAAAAAGCAAACTGATCCTTATTATTAGACCTTAGAATATAGGGAAAAGAGAAAACAGTGAGAATAGAGAAATAAAAGGGGATCATGTTTTCTTTTGAGACGTGTTAAATATCAAATAAAGGACTTAGGTAATTAATTCTGGAGGAAATGGGACTCACTGGAACCTATTGGGCAGATAAGTGGCAAAGCTATACCTATATTGATGAAATTATATGACATTTATAAAGCAATTAGCACAGTGTTTGGCACATTGTAGATGCTTGATTAATGCTTACTGTCTCCTCTACACTTTGGAAATTTTATTTTCTCTGGAATATAAATTAAAGTTGAAGTTTCTTAAAGCTGAGAGCTCAACCAGAACCGTATAATCCTGGTCAAAAGGTGATAAGGGTATTAACTAAGCAGAATATCTTTGAATAGAGAGAAACAGACAAATATGTGTGTTATAATGAAGATAGTAATGACAAAATCCAAAATCAAAGTTCTTAGTCCTGTACTCAAGAGAAAAAATGTACAAGCTAGAAGTTTTTTGGTTAGGAAACCAATTGTAACAACATGGGAAAAGAAAATATGAACAATGTCAAAAAACCAGAAAATTAGGGGAGTTTACTTTGTAGCCAAATGAAGGGTGGATTATTCTAAATCTAGAACTGTGATGGACCTGAAAAGCTATTTATTCCAGATCATTTTACAGATGAGAAACAAAGGTCTGTAGAAATTCAATGGTTTGTCAAACTCCTACAGCCGGAGTGGTTCATATTTGATGCATGAACTAATATCCTCTGACTTCAGAGATAATGTTTTATAAATCATGGAAATTTAAAAATTATTTTTTAAATATTTTTATTTTCAAAAGATATGCACAGATAGTATTCAACATTCACTTTTGCAAAATCTTGCAAAAATAAAAATGTCTCCCAAATAGTTTTCTTCCTCCCTTCCCCCCACTTCCTTACCTAGACAGCAAGTAAACCAATAAATATTAAACATGTACAATTCTTCTATATATATTTATAATTATCATGCTGTACAAGAAAAATCAGATCAAAAAGGAAAAAAATGAGAAAGAAAATAAAATGCAAGCAAACAACAACAAAAAGTGAAAATACTATGTTGTAACTCCCACAGATCTCTCTCAGGGAGCAGATGGCTCTAGTTAATAAGACTAGAACCAGGCAAAAAAAGTTAATGAACAAATTGATATTGGTTATCAAAAAGCCCAAGATAAAAAAAAAAAAAGAAAAAAAGCTGAGATGAACAACCTTTTAAAATCAGTCATCTTTTTTAAAACCTTAGACAATTATTATGATCGTATTCCTCATAGTTAAAGGATATGAGAGGAGGGGCTAAATAGATAGTCTGAATTCTATCAAATTCCCTTTCAAACAGCTTTAAAAGAATATCTCACAAGAGCGAAATTATACGATAATCAATTTTGATGGATGTGACTCTTTCCAACAATGAGAAGATTGAGGCCAGTTCCAATGATCTTGTGATGAACAGAGCCATCTACATCCAGAGAGGACCATGGGGACTGAGTGGGGATCACAATATAGTATTTTCACTCTTTTTGTTGTTGTTCATTTTCATTGTTTTCTTTCTCATTTTTTTTTACATTTTGATCTGATTTTTCTTGTGCTACAAAATAATTGTATAAATCTATTTACTTATATTGGATTTAACATATATTTTAACATTCATAACATATATTGAATTACTTGTCATCTAAGGAAAGGGGTGGAGAAAAAGAGAGGAAAATTTGGAATACAAACTTTTTGCAAGGGTCAATGTTGAAAAATTATCCATGCATATGTTTTGAAAATAAAAAGCTTTAATAAAAAAAGGAATGCCTCAAATCAATTTCTGGAGTGGAAAAGTCACCAAAAAGTCAGAGTGAAACTATTTTGTTAACCTAAGAAAATTTAAGTAGTTAACAACAAAAGGTCTATCACAGCAGGATTGTCATCTAGTCCATAGGAAAAGCCAGCATCATATCTTGATGATGGCTATAGCAGAATCAGCATTAACTTCAATAATTCCCAGGACACAGAGGAAAATGGTCAGAAATAGATTAATGGATTTTTTTTTTCTGTAGCTGACTTCAAGACCCTTTTGCTTTGCTTACACACAGTTCCAAAGCCAAGAGTAATGTAGATCCTATATACACAGAGGAGTGGGGACTCTGGGCACAGTTCTGGATGAAGGGTGATCATGGTCATACACAAGGGATCAGGGACCATAGTTACAGTTCTATGATGAAGAGAAGAACTAGGACTTATGGCTGCAGGGGAGCAGGAAACCTGATAACAATACCAGGGCTAAGAAGAGTGCATATGTTTAAAGCTACAGGGGCACAAGGTCCCTTCCTAGGTAAAGACCAAAGCACAACTCAAGAAAGTAGTAAAAAGACTTCTCTTAAGATCATATGCCTTGAAAGCACCAAAAAACCTAGAGATCCTAAGAACAAGTTCTGAAAACAGAAGGCCTAAACAGTGCCTCCTATATACTATAAAATAAAAGCCTAATCATCTGAAAATTATCAAAGAAAACCTTCCTATTATCCAAGAATCAGATAATAAAATAGAAATTGAAAGAATCTACCAATAACTTCTGAAAACAGATCTTAAAATAAAAATTCCCAAGAATACTATAAGCAAATTCCAGAAATACCATGTCAAGGAAAGTGCCAGAAAGCAATGAGAAAATACATCAAGTAGCCAGAAATAAACAATAATTATACTATCTGCCATAGTCAGGATCACACAAGTGTTGGCACCTCTGACTGTAAAATATCAGAGGGCTTGGAATATTATATTTCAAAAAACAAAAGAGAACCAAGAATAATTTTTCCAGCAAAATAAATTGTAATATTTCTTGGGGGGATGGGTATTTAATTAAATAATGGGTATGAAAATATTCCTGATGAATGGACTGAAGCTAAATAAAGCAATTACTTTCAAATACAAAACTTAAGAGAAGCATAAAAAGGTAAACATGAAAAAGATATCATAAACGATGCAATAAGATTAAATTTATTCCTATGTGGTAAGATTTTACCTATGAATCCCAAGAATTATGTAATTATTAAATCAATTAGAAGGAATATACATAGATAGATGACATGGATATGATTTAACTATGGTGCGATGATTTAAAAAAGATAAAATTAAGTGTTGAGAAAGATGGATGTAGTAGAAGATGGGGGAAGGTTATGGAAGAACAGGAAAATTATCTCACATAAAGAAAGAAAAAGAGAAGATTTTTTTTATAGGAAAGGGGGAAATGTGAAGGTGGCAAGCAACTCTTGAACATTATTTTCATTAGGATTGGCTCAAAGAAGAAATAATATACATACTCAGTTAGATATAAAACTCTATTTAACCTGAGATAAGTAGGAGAGGAAATATAAGAAAATGGGTACTGATAGAAGAAAAGGTGGAATAATGAAGGTAGTTGTTAGAAACAAAAGACTTGAGGGGGAAAAGAGTAAAACAGAAAGTTGTTGAGTCATTTAAGTTCTGTCCAACCCTTCATAATCCCTTTTAAGGTTTTCTTGGCAAAGATACTGGAGTGGTTTTCTATTTCTTTTTTTTTTTTTTTTAACTTATTTTAAAGAGTAGGAACTGAGACAAATAGTATTAAGTCGCATGCCCAGAATGACATAAATAATAAGTATTAGACAATTCAGATTTGATTTCATAAAAATGAATCTTCCTTATTCTGAGCACATTTTTATATCCATGGTATTATCTAATTATCCAAAAACCTAAAAAGAAAATGATATCTTGAAAAATAAAAAAAAAAAATGGAAAGAAACACATAGCAATCATAACTACATATGAATGAGATGAACTCACCCATAAAACAGCAGTATATAGCAGAACAGATAAAAATCAGAATCCAATTATATATTGCTTTCTAAAAAACATGCTTAAAACATAAAAAGACACAGAGTAAATATAAAAAGCTGGAGCATACTCTATTATGCTTCACTTAAAATTTAAACAAAAGTGAAGGTAGCAATCATGATTTCAGACAAAGAAAAATAGACCTAATTAAGAGAGATTAGCAAGGAGACAATATCTGACTAAAAGATACTATAAACAATGAAGTAATATAATTACTGACCGTATATTCACCAAAACAATTTAGCATCTGAATTATATAAGGAAAAGTTAAATGAGTTCCAGGAAGAAGATAATAAAACTAGACTCATAGGAGATCTCATATTTTCCCTCTCATAACTAGGTTAACATAAAAATAAAATAAAATTTTAGAAAAGTTATCTATGATAGGCCTCTGAAGAAAAGTGAATAGGAATAGAAAGTATTATGTCTATTTTATCATCTGTTTATCAAAACTCCACAATAATTGATCAGGTATTAGGGGAAAAAAAATCTCACAACCAAATGCACAAAAACAGAAACATTAAGTGTATCATCTTCAGGCCATCTTGCAATAACAATTACATTAAAGAAAGGCTTAGTAAAGCATACTTTTAAATTATGTGGAAACTAAATAATCTAATCTGAAAGAATGAATAGGTATAAGAAAAAAAGAAAGAACCAATATTTTCATTAGAGAATGACTACAATGAGGCATCATACCAAAATTTATGAGATACAGCCAAAGTATTTTAAGGGAAATTTGTATATCTCTGAATATGCCATCAAAATAATAGAAAAAGTTCAGAACAATGAATTTTGTATACAATTTTAAAAACTAGAAAAAAGAATAAATGAATAATCTTCAATTAAATACCAAATTGAAACTATTGAAATAAAGGGCAATAAGATAAGCAAATTAGGGAAGCATGGAAAATTGTACCTGTCACATACAGGTATATTAATGTATGACCCAATAAAAGATAGCATAATGGGATATAACATGAAATATTTTGAATACATTAAATCTAAAAGGTTTTACACAAATGTAGAAGAAAAGCATAAAACTAGAAAAACTACAGCAAGTTTCTCTGATAAAGGCCTCATTTAATTTTAAAAATGAATCAAATTTATATGCATATGAATCATTACCCAATTGAGAAGTGGACAAATAGGCAGTTTCCAAAAAAAAAAAAAAAAAAAAGGAAATTAAAACTTTCTATAGCCATATTAAAAACAATTCTCTAAATCACTATTGATTAGAGTTATGAAAATTAAAACAATTGTGATTTTCTAAATCACACCTATGATATTGGCACTTATGTCAGAAAAGAAAGATACAAAAGTTAGAGAAAATGAAGGGATAAAAATGGGACACTATTTTGGTTGGTGTTGTGAACTGATCCAATCATTCTAGACAGAAATTTGGAATTTTGTCTAATAAACTTTAAAATGTTGCATACCCTCAGACCAAACAATAACACTAATAGATCTGTATTCCAAAGTGATCAAAGCCAAAGGAAAGGTACTTATGTGTACAAAATTATTTAGAGCAGCTCTTTTTTTCTTTGCAGAAAATTAGAAATTGAGGGGACATGCATCACTTAGGGAATGACTAAATGATTTTCAATGTATGATCGTGATGGAATATTATTGTACTATATGAAATGACAAGTAAGATGGTTTCAGGAAAAAATATGGGAAGATATATATGAATTGATACAATGTGAATTGAGCAGAATTAGAAGAGCAATATGCAATAATGGAAATACTGTACTGTATAATGGTAAACTCTGAATGATTTAGATATGCTAAGCAATACAATGATCCAAGATAAATCCAAAGGATTCATGAAGGAAAATGCTGTCCATCTCCAGAGGAAGACAGTTTTCAACTTTATTTTTCTTGTTGCTTTTTAAAAATAGTCTTCATTTTCTTTTGTAACATATGCTATGGAAATATGTTTCACATGACTTCACATGTATAATTTACATCAAATGGTTTGCTTTCTCAAGGAAAAGTAATGGGAGGAAAATATAATTTGGAATTCAATATTTTTAAAAATGAATATTTTCTAAAAATGCAATTTTTAAAAAATGAAATTAAAAACAAAAAATCCCACAATACGAAGAATAAAAAATATAGAGGTTATAATTTTAAGGCAGGAACCTGTCTAAAAGTCACCTTTGTTTCTCTCATAGAATTTGGTACCATGATCTACCTACAGCAAAGGTAGCCAGCATTTATATAGCGTTGTTACATTTGCAAATCAATTTAAATTCTAACAACTCAATACAGTGGTGAAATAAATATATTTAGAAAGAAAATCTCGATTCACATCATGGCTCTGATATATATTTACCGTGTCAATCTGAGCAAGTCTCTAAGTTATGTAAAAGATTCTTACCTGCTTTGGTAGAGAAAGTTGATCAACTAGAAATTCTTTAAACCAGTAAATTATAGATGTAGGTCCTATCCCTAAATGACTGTTTGCTAGATCATGTTTTGTGGATAGAAATACAGTACTACAGAAAACTAATGGTAACTAAGTTGATGTGTTCCTGTAAAATGAGTTTTTAATCTTTTCTCCAATTGTCATGAAGGTAAATTGAATGGTACTCACTATTTCCTCTCCCCCTTCTATACATACACTTAGAGACACCAGATGCCATTTGGTGATCTCTTTTCCTTCAAGGTTGAATTTGAGTTGTTTGATTTTACTTGTCCTGAAAGAAGAGAACTTAGGTTTTTAAATTATGCTAATTCATACATCTAAATTTGTAGTAAAAATATAGATGATGCCCAGTCCTCAACCACCAACCCCTGAGTGAACCACTTTTCAAATCAGCTGGCATTGTTTGACTTGACCTGGATTTGACTTTAAGATATAAGATTGCCTGTATTATTAATTACACATACACTCACATTGTATGTGAGTGTATGTGTAATGAATAGTTTAGGCAATCAAAAAAACTGAATAATGAAATAAACCATTGGTTAGCTGTACTATTTATACTAATATGTCAAGCATTAAAAATCATATTTTATTCAGATAATCATCTGGAGGATTTGATCTAAAAAGGAAGGAACACAAGGCATGAGTGGTAGAACTTTCCTGTGCCCTGAAGGATGCCCCACATTCTCAAACTCTGTCCAAACTCAGTGAAAGAAACTGCATGCTCTTAGGAGTGCATTAGTATTTCACAAATGTCCTTGTCTGAATTAATTTCTGCATGTCTAGAAAAGACAGAAAGGGAGAGAGAAAGGTTTCATTAGGAAGGATTAGGGGGCTAGACAAGAAATATTAAAAGCATCCCAGATAACTGGATCCATCAAATCTAGGTCAGGAAAGAAGCTCAAAAAAAAAAACATTCCAAAAAGCCAAGGGGTAAGAAATCATGAAAATCTCCGGTGGAGAGAGAACAGAAGTTGAATGCAAAGGGAAAGTGTCTGAAAAGAAAGGCTCCATGTCCTTGACAGTGAAATAATGTGAGGATGCAAAAAGAGAGATGGTACTATTTTCTTTATCAAATTAATGTATCAAAGTTGCTCTTGCAGAGTTATCAACTTCCAAACATTTCTCTAAGAACCAAAGTAAAACACATGCTTATTTGGTATATAATATTTGACAGCCTCCAATTGATTTGCTTTATGTTCTTAGACATTCTTTGTGACTCAAGGCTTTCATTGTATACATGACCTAATTTTGGCAAACTATTAACACTTTCCCTCAATAAGTCAGTGATCAAGTGGAAAATGTATTGGATTTAAGAGGATGGGTTTCAAATTCTTTCTCAGATACTTATTTTTCATGTTAACCTTGGCAAATCCCTTAACAGCTATGGTTTTCCATCTGTTAAAAAAATAATAATAACTATCTCCTCCCAGGATTGTTGCAAAAATAACAACAACAACAACAAAAAAAGACAACATAAGAAACAGTGTCCTAAAACCTTATATGTTACTTATAAATATTAGGACACATAATTGCTGTCTTCTCTCTACTGTCCAACTTCTTCTAAATAATCAGTGATCACATTTGAATATTCCCTTTTCTACTTTGATTTCAGTCAAGACTGTTCCCTAATTTAAAAATAACTTAGATAAAGCAATATCAAGAAGAATCAAATCCTGCCTCAGAAACTCCTTAGGTATTTAACTCTGGGTAAGCTCTACATCCCTTTTGAATCTGTCTCCTCATCCACAAAATGAAAACAGTACTAGTACTTATCTCAGAAAATTATTTTGAGGATCTTTGCCAAGTGTTTTGTGTACCATAAAGTGAGCTGTAAAATAAATGTGAGCCATTATTAAATGAAACCCTGAATTTTTTTTCAGTTTTCCATATCAAAATGCCTCCTCTACTCAAATTTCTCAAACTCCATTTAAAGTTTTAAAATCATTCTATGTCATTTGATTTATTTATGATAACAAGAATAATAATTTATATGTCTATAGTGTTTTATGGTTACCAAAATGCTTTCTTCATGATTCTCTGGAGTAGTACGAGTATCATTATACCCATTTTACATATGAGAAAATTGAGATTCAGAGAGGCAATCTGATTTGCCCTATTACCAAAGTATAAAGTCTCCAAACTAGAGTTCAAAACCAGTTCTTTCCTAAGGCCAAGTAAGCACTTACTTACCACTTACAACTTACCACTCCAAAATGCCACCAGGAAATACAGGTTTTCTCCCCAAAAGTGAAAACAAAAATGCATACTTCTTAGCAGGCTATGATTCTCACTGAGTTTTTCTATCTTAAAAATAAGACCAATTCTGAAGAGTTTGAAGTAGTATGATCCAATGCAAAGCATACTCACTCTGAAGTCTGATGATTTGTCCAGTCAACAATTATTAAGCACTTATTGTATATCAGATTTTATGCTAAACACTATACATATCATTAGCATATTCTTTAAACTAAACCTAGAACTATCTCTCTGACAAAATACTTCCTATAAGACAGCTATTCTGACAACAGTTGACCAATTCCAGTTCAGCCACTGATGATATGTAATGTGGCCAAAACACTCACTGGCTGCAGTTTCTCCCCCTATGAAGTAGGGCTTCTGCTGTTATCAAGGAAAGACTAGCCCACGTCCTACTGTAGTTGTTGGCAGGAGAAATAATATAGACTTATAGATGCAGAGATTTTTATAGCTAAAAGGGAAGTTAAAGAAAATCTAGTCAAGCTATCTGAGCAGCAAGTATCAAAAACATCTCTATATAAAGTCTAGTTAGGGAACAAGGGCAACATGGTTCCCTGACATAAAAAAGAATGCTACTGACAAGATGAAAAGCAAAAAAAAAACTTTAACCTTGGCAGCAGATTTCATAAGTATTCGATCTGTTTTCAATCTATAGTACTCCAGCTTCAGGCTGGCTAAAGAGTATTAGATTTTTAATCTTAGACCTGGATTTGAATACTCTCTACTTGCTACCTGTGACCTAATGTCTGTGAGCTTCAGTATAATGTGGTGCAGTGATGAGAACACCAGGTCCAGAATCGGAAAAGCTTCTCTTCCTGAGTTCAAATCCAGCCTCAGAATCAATAGCTGTGTGACCCTGGGCAAGTCATTTCACCCTGTTTGTCTTAGGTTCCTCATCTGTAAAATGAGCTGGAGAAGAAAATGGCAAACCACTCCAGTACCTTTGCCAAGAAAACTCCAAATGGGGTCACGGAGAGTTGGAAATGAATAAACAGCAATAAGTATATGTCTAACCTCAATGGCCTTGGATGTCTCTCCCAGATCTAAATCTATGCTTTTATGACCCTATTATCTATCTCCATCTTTCCTCTATTCCAATGCTAACTTTAACCCCTTAATTTTATAGATGAGGAAATGGAGAAATGAAAAAAGCATTTTGTCCAAAATTAGGTAGGCGAATAAAAAGAAAAGTAAGATTTCTTGAGAGCACCGTCAAATCTTATTCTTTCAGCCAAATAATCTGAAAGGTTTTCTTCTGAGTTTAACATTATGTGCTTATTTAGATTACAAAGCCACTATTGTTTCTGGCTTTTTCCAACTGCAAACGCACTAGCTATTTCTAATCCACACATATGCTTCTTTGATGCATGCATTTCACTGCTGCCATGAGATCAATTATCAAAAGGTACAGAGCTTTGATACTCTCTGCAATCATGTTAATTAGCTCAGGTTTTTCATCAGCTTCTAAAGTCAAGGAAAATTCTTTCCCCTGAAAACGAACCCATGTCTCCATTGAATATGCTTTTTAATTAATGTTCCATTAACTAGTTGACAATAACTTGTAGGCTAAATTAGTAGAGCTGAATGTAATTAAACATTTATTAAATGGCCTGCTTCCTCCTTACTATTATGGTTGAACTCCATTTTTTCTAGGATTTGTAGGCAGGAGGGATATATGATAGTATGGGTGAGGAAACTGGCAGAGAAACAGGCTTCCATCATCCACTTCTCATTTCCCTCACTTGGTACTTACTTTAATTAATAGAAGGTTAAAACAGTACAGTCATTGTCAGTTTATTGGATTCTAAAGCAAGGGTCCAGGGGCTGTTTGTTCATTATTATAGTACTTATTAAAGTGCCTTAATGACATTCCTTTGAAGAGCAAGGACTCAGCAAAAGATTGAATCATACAGAGTACCAATGACCCGAGAAGCATATATTCATATTGGAGATGGAAACCCTGGCCTAGAAATCAGCATTCTAGATATGAATCATATTTATGCCAGCCTTGATTATTAATTCTCAACAAATCAGAGAACACTGAGGCTAAAAGAGCCTTTCTTTTTTAGATCATGCAGTCCAACTTTTTAAATACATTAACAGGAAATTGGGGAAATTATAAGATCTTAGAGCTAGACGAGATGTTGAAGGTCATTCTTCCCAACGATCTTATTTACATATGAGAAAAATGAGGCTGAGTGATTTATCCAAGTTAACACAGCTTATAAATCACATAGATGGGATTTGAACTAAGTCCACGTTTACTATTTTTCCCATGACATCACATGTTCTCATTTCTCAAAACAGTGAATTAATGAAACTGTTCACTTTGTTCAATCTTAAATTCCTACTATGTGATAGCACACATAGAAAACTGGACTCAAAGCCAAGGTTTAGATTCAGGTTCTGTTTAGGGTATACAATGGTTATTTGACAAGGCACTTAACTTCTCAATGCTCTAGGTCACTATATAAGTTACAAAAAAGATGGCAACCTGTTTTGGTAGAAGACGCTCATCATCCTTCTATCATTGAAGTAGCAGATACAGTTCCTAACCCTACTCCTATTCCATTGAATCAGACATTAAGTTAGGTACCTGGGATGCAAAAATAGAAATAATCTTCTGGCAAAGAAACTATTTTGCACATAAGTAGCCAAAGAGATAAAAAATGAAGTAATATTGTGGAGACATAAACAGCTCTTCTGTCCAAGAAAAGCCTTAAGAAGTAGTTGTTTGTTATCTTAAAGTTGCCCCCCCCAAAAAAAAATAAAATAAAAAAATTAAAAAATAAGTTGCCCAACCCCTCCCTAGACTGCAGTGCCCTCATCCATGTGGGATGATTGTTCCCTGGTCTCTGTCCCCAGAGAACTTAGCTCTGTCATGGGTTTCCAAGGTCATGAGCTGCATAGTGTTCATCTGCAGATATCTTACTTAGTTTATTGTATTTAAATAGCCTATAATATATAATATAGCCTATTAGCTATATGAAGTAAGTGCTATTTAAGTAAGTGCTATATAAGTAAGTGTTATTAACTAGGTGAAGGGATGGATTACATATCATCTTCTTAAATTGCATTGTCAGAAAGGGACCTCCCCAACCTCTCCCAGACTCTTAAACAGATTCTGCCTTGTCCCTCCTCAATTAATCAAGTATAAGAACTAGATGACCTATTCTTTATACTCATTGACATGCATGGCAATAGCCCTGCTGAATCCAAACATCAATTCAATTCAATTCAATTCAACAAGTATTATTAAGTCCAACTATGTGACAGACCATGTCCTAGGCACCTAAATCATAAAGACAAAAAAAAAAGTTCTGCTCTCAAAGAGTTCACATTTTTCTTGAATAAAGCATAGGAGAGAAGTAACACGAATCTATTTGTCATTGTAGTTATTCAGTCATTTTTTTTCTATCTTTTCTGACTTTTCATGACCCGTTTTGGCATTTTCTTAGCAGAAATACTGAAGTAGTTTGCCATTCCTTTCTCCAGTTCATTTTACAGATGAGAAAAATGAGACGAAAAGAATTATTTGCCTAGAATCACACAGTTAATGTGACTATTCTGAAGCCACATTTGAACTTCCCAACTCCAGACTCAGAGCCACTCACCTGCCTCAATACATATGAATAAAGAGAAAATTTATTTGAAAAGGGGAAAAGCTCAACAGTTTGGAGAATCAAAAAAAAAAAAAAAAAAGCCTCATGTAGGAAGAAGCACTTAGGCTGGGTTTTGATGGAAGTTAAAGATGTTAAGATTCTTTGATCAATCAATATTTAGTAAGCAGACACCTAAGTGATTCAGGGAGTAAATATGTCCATTGTCTTATAATAGCAGAATGGTTATTCCATTTCCATTTATCCTTTAGATTTTTTTTCCATTTGTATAGTTCTTGTTTGTTTGGCATTTTTGCAATTTCTTGGGAGATTGCACACCTTTTGTTTCACCTTATTTATTTTTAATAATAGCTTTTAATTTTCAAAGTATTTGTATGGATAATCTTCAACATTCTCCCTTGTAAATCTTTGTGTTCCAAATTTTTCTCCCTCTCTATCCCCTCTCCCTTCCCCTACACAACAAGTAATATAATATATGTTTAAAATGTGCAATTATATATATATATATATATATATTTCCACATTATCATTCTGCAAAAAAAAGTCATATTAAAAAAAGAGAAAGAAAAAAGCAAGAAAACAACAAAAAGGTAAAATTACTATGTAATGCTCCACATTAAATCCCCATAGTCCTCTCTCTGGATGTAGATGGCTCTCTCCATCACAAGTTCATTGGAATTGGCCTGAATCACCTCATTGTTGAAAAGAGCCATGTCCATTCCATCAGAGTTGATTATCACATAATCCTTTTGTTGCTATGTAAAATGTTCTCTTGGTTTTGCTCACTTCACTCAGCATCAGTGCATGTCAGTCTCTCCAGGTCTTTCTGAAATCATGCCATATCTTATTCAGACATTCTCCAACTAATGAGCATACATTAAGTTTCCAAATCCTTGCCACCACAAAAAGGGCTTCTACAAATATTCTTTGCACATATGGATCTTTTTTTTTCCCTTTTTTAGGATGCCTTTGAAATATAAGCCCAGTAGAGACACTGCTGGATCAAAGAGTATGCACGATTTGACAATCCTTTGGGCATAGTTCCAAATTGCTCTCCAGAATGATTGGATCATTTCACAACTCCACCAACAATGTATCAATGTTTTGATTTTCCCGAATCCCTTCCAATATTTATCATTATCTTTTCCTGTCATTTTAGCCAATCTGAGAGGTGTACACTAGTAGCTCACAAACATGTTAATTGATTGTAGCCCTTCTTTAGGTTTGTGAATCCTTTTGAGATTTTCCTTGAAGTCCTAAATCTTGAAGTTCAAGTCTTAAAATGAGGAAAACTTGAGGCTGAATCTGATCGAGGACACTTATGAGCTATATAATCCTGGGCAAGTCATTTAGCTTATGTCTGTGGCAGTTTGCTCAACTATAAAATGGGAATAATAGAAACTACTTCCTAGCACTGACATAAGGGTCAAATGAAATTATGATTAAAGTGTTTTTTCCCAAACTTTAAAACATTTTATAAGTGCCAGTTACTTATTATCCTATGGAAAATTTATGTTTATTATGCTTTACAAACCTTAAAGTATCATATATATGCTGTTTTATTACATATTGCTACATAATTGCTTGAGATAAAATATTTGTTAAAATAATGATCCCACATCTAAACAACAGTGTAGCTATGAGAGACATTGTGGTATAATGGATAATAAACCAACTTGATATATTCTATCTATAAGACTTCTGGCAACTCACAACCTATAAGTGCCCCTAAGAACTCTATGAATGGTTCATCTGCATATATGGAAAGTTACCCACTGAGGAGTCCCTTATATTGATGGAATTATAAATATAATCCCCAAAATTAGGCCCATTATTGGACCATTATCCAAGTAGGTCAAATCTATTAAATTACTGTCCAAAGCCTAATGTCTGAGCTTTATTTTTGTCCTGCAAGTGAATAATCAGAGTATCTACTTGATCAGATTTGTCCAGTATTTTGAACTCATGAATTGGTATTAATATTTGATCAGTCAAATTGTGAAGGAGCTAGCAATCACTATGTGCTACACACATTGAATCCTTAATGACATAATGTATAAAGAACTTAATGGATGAGTATTGAGTTGACCAAAATGGAAACCATACCTCTGTTATTTATTATTGTGTAACTTGTATTAGTCACTTTGATTCTCAAACCCTCAATTTCTCTCTTTGTAAAATTATGTAATTGGGTTCAATGATGTTGAAAGTCATTCAGATCAAAATCCTGCCTTGAGACTGAATACCACATTTTTTTCCTTCTATTCCAATCTGAAGCTTTAATAGCAAAGAGGAAAAGACATTGACCATTTCATTGAACATAGTCCAGGTAACTAAGTGAATATAAGTTGAGTGCAAAATCAGGAGGACTTGAGTTCAAATATGGTGTCAAATACTTATTGGCTATGTGATCTTGGCAAAGAACTTAATAGCCTTATTTTGCTTCAGTTTCTCCAACTCTAAATTGGAGATAATATTAGCATTTACCTCTGAAGGCTGTTGTGAAGATAAAATGAGATAATATTTATAAAGCTTTTATCACAGTATTTAGCAAATAGTAGATCTATATAAATATTAGCTATTATGATTATCATTTATTGTTGTTGTTGTTGTTATCCAGAGGGTATCATATATATATATATATAAAGAGAGAGAGAGAGAGAGAGAGAGAGAGAGAGAGAGAGTCTTTAACTGAGAAAATCTTACATCGTATCTACTTTTAGTCTAGAGGGAAAAGATTGTACTAGATAAGTTGGTAAGTCAATTTCAAAATTTTCTCTACAAATTGTTCAATTTCTTAGGCATAGATAAGGTTTTAGGCTTACTTTACTATAAGAAGGGGGTTGTCGGGGTTAACTAACTGGGATATAAGTATATAACAATTATAAGAAAAATAAGTACTATATCTGTTCAAAAAGCATTTTATTGATAAATGTTTCAGCTTTAATCATTTTTATGGATTAAAGTATTGATCAATATCTGTGATACTGAGGCCATGTTTACTTGGGATGAGTTTGGTTTTTGGTTAGGCTATAAATCAGTTAAGCATGGTTGACAAGAGACATTATCAACAGTTTTTAGTACAAAAACCCCTTTTCAATGTCAAAGATCGACTGCAGTCCTGGTGATAGTAATTGTACCATTACTATTGATTGAGAAAGTAAATGGCTATATATGGATCTCTTGCAATAACTCTTGTTCAACAATGGTTCTTACTTTTGAGCTTGGGAATCACTAGGCAATAACAAGGTTCATATTATTTGAGAATTAGAAGGTCAGTTATTCCAATTTCCCCTCCAATAGAGGAGCTTTTAATATATATTTCTGGTGAATCATCATCCAGATTCCTCTTGAACAAGCACTTTTCAAATCTTGATTTCTTGGTTATTTATAGGATTTTTATTTTTATGACCTTTTGCTTGTTGATAAAAAGACAGAGAACCCTCTTTGCCATTCAGGGTCTGCTTAAACAATAATTACCAATTTAATGACACTTATCCTTTTTTTCTTTTTTTTTCAATCATTCCAAGAGCACTTTCCTGCTTTTTCTCTTCATTCCCTCTTCAAATTATTTTAAAGGCCAATGCTCTTTTTACCCCAGGATCTTTTGGATAATGGACAATGAGATTCTGAGTGGGCTGAGTTCCATTTAACAATAGGACACTTTTGCCCAAGAGAAATGTATTTAATGAGGACTAGCAAGCACATGGATTTGGCAGAAATTTTCTAGCTCAGCAGAAACATATAAATCCATCAAAATGACTTTTATAAATTGCAACAATAATTCTTAACAGTAACCCTAAAGATACAAGATGCAAGCATTCCTGTAAATAGAATGGAATTGGATTACTGTAATTGTCTGCCAAATAGGACCCAAAAGGGAAATGAAGGAGGGAGGTTCTGCAGCACAGTGAAAAGGGTGCTGAACCAGGAGTTGGGGGACCTGGGTTTTTGCTGTGGCACTGCTATTTAATATTTGTGTCATAGTGGGAAAGTCTTTTCACTTCCACAAACTTGGCTTTCCTCATCTACAAAAGGAGAAGGCCAGACTAAATGATGTCTAAGAATTATTCTAAATAGAGGATCCTTAGTATAAATCTACTTCCAACAGTTACTTGGCTTCTAGGGGGTATTCTTCACATAGAAAGTAGAGTGAAAAACTTATTGCTTCTGCTCCTTCCTCCATGAAAAGAAAGTGGAGGAATAGTGTCCTCAAGAAATTGTTATATGTGAGTCTGTCTGCTTTTAAAATGTTCACATAATTTCTAGTCTTGTCAATCACTTTCCAGGATCTCCATTTCTGCTAATATTTGATTCTAATGACAGGCAGAACTTTTATATTATAATCTATGGTAGATTTGAAGACCAGTGTAGATGCCCTGACTATTTTGCAAGGGAAAATTCAGTTCTGAATCAAGAAAATCAAACTCAGTTGTAGATATTTGACATTAAATCTAGTGGATCCAGTTGTGAAAGGATTATGTTATTGTCTCTTCTGCCCACTCATCTACTGACCAAACTTCCAGAAGGTGGCTATCATTTAATAGTGATATTGTCAAGAAAGATTAAGCAGGAGGTTTCCTAACTCTATTCCCTTCTCTATATAGAATCCTATTCCATTGTTGGGCTAATGTAACATGTTTTATTGTCCCTGTCTAACATGCTTTCTGCAGCTGTGGAAAATAGAAAGACTACTTCAGTATAAGATAGATAATAGTTTCAATCATGTCTTGGCCACATATTGGCTGTATTACCCTGGAGAAGTCATTTATCCTGTATTTTCCATGAATATCTTTGAATTTATAAACTACAAAAGAGCTTCTTTGCTATAGAAAATGTTCTCTTTGGGAGATCCTTATACCAATGAAAATACAGGTTCATTAATTTTGGACCATATGAGAATTATTAGCATTGTTTTTCTTATCCCATTAATAGACTGTCACCTCTAGACTGTTATCTGATAGAGATCATTGATTTTATATCTCTCCCTATGTCTAATATTCTATATACATATGAATGCATATATTAATTTCATGAGTGCTGAGAATGTATAATGTTGAAACTCTTCCAGCAATAGAGAAAAAATAACTTTTATAATATCTCTCACTAAATCTCCTGTGTTTGAATCTCAAACAGATCAATTGACTTACCCAGGGTCACAAAGCTAGTACATATCAGAGATAAGATTTGATCCAGATTCTTCCTGAATCCAAACTCAGCCCTGCAAACTCATTAGCCAGAAAGCAGATTGTGGGTGCTTTGTGGGAGTTAGTTGAGTTAAACTGATCTAAAAGATCATCCTCTTATTGAATCCAAATCTATCTCCACCTAACCAGATAGAGCTGGCCTGGAACGAGAAGCTATCAGAACAAGGTAGAGACAGGAGAGTTAGGAATTAAGCAGAAGTTTAAATTCAAAATAAGGAAAAAAAAGTTTGCAAGTGAAGCATGTGCCAGACTCCTACTCCTAATGAGGAGACCTATTTTAGAATAGGTATATCTCAATATTTATACCTATGGTTCTGCAATCATCAGTAGCCTTGACAACGAGAGCTATTAGCAACAATAAGACAAATCTGATTCATTGCAAGACTTTCATTACTGGAAGTCCCCAGAGGGTACTGCCTTCCACTCAAGAGCAGGGCCTTACTTCAGATGATCATCATGCACATGTTTGGCAACTGTGAGAGTAGGCAGAAGGCCCCTAGAGAAAGCTCTTTATATCAGTCTTTGGATCTGAGTTTCTGGTCATTATTTATCTGAACTCATCCGGTGGTTTTCCAAGCTCAGAGAACACCTGATGCTGGTCAAATAATACAATAATTTTGTGATTTTGTCAGAGAGTGAGATCATTCAGAGGATAAGCACAAAGAATTGTTGCCATCCCAAGCTCAGTGCACAGCTTGTTTGTTAGGACTCAGCTCAAGAAAACAGGATGCCTCCTAATATCTTAACATTTCCCTTTTTGGCCAAAGGGAGGGAGGAGATCTGAAAGAAGCCCTTTGCTTCTGGCCAATAAAGGAGAGGCAGATATAAGCCATGATGCCATGAGGGATAAGTTGGGCCAGGACAAGCAATTTTATCTCAGGTAGTCAGTTCCTTGAGGTCAGTTATTGGGGATGTTTGCCCCTGGTTTTATTATTAGCCATTATTTGCTTGCAAGAAGAAAGAAGGTGGCAAGATGGTAGAGGGAGAAAATGCCAACCCACGCTTAAATCGGACACTTATAGGTTGGCTATATGACAAAAGGAAAGGGAAAAATCTAGAAAAGTAAACTCAGGCTTCATTTGGAGTCTTGGTACAGTTGTTTTGTCTGGTTGTTAGCTGGTTCTTAATCCATACTAGATGAGTTTTGAAGTCCCTGGAAGGTACTGCCTTCTACTCAAGAGCAAGAGCTTTCTTCAGGTGATCTAGGTGCTCACATCCATATGTTTGGCAACTGCGAGAGCAGATAGAAAGATCTTGTAGGGGCCCTTAGAGAAAATGCCTTGAATCAGTTTTTGGATCTGAGTCTCTTATTAGCCTACATGGGTCCTAAAGTAAGAGTCTCTAAGCAAGTTATAGAGATAATCCCATTTCCCAGCCACACAGGACTTGGTTCAAACTATGAAATAATTTTTTTTTTTAACAATTACCATGATTGCATAATTACATGGTCAAGTATAGATCCAATTACTTAGAGGTCTCACAAGGAACTAGTTTTGAGAAGGGAAATTTACAGATAAATTTGAAAGTCAATCATACATATCTTTATATAGTTCTTAGAAAAAATAGTCTAATTCTGTTGCTTTCTCAAAATTCACTATTCCATTTATTAAAAAAAAAAACTTTTTTTGTATCATTTCTTTGTGTTATTATTATGTTTAATCATTTCCCCATTAGGAAGAGATCATCCCTATATGACCACAAATAGAAATTAGAATTCTGAGATATTCACATTTGCATCATATTTTAATAATTTGAAGATTTCCTAATATCAATCTGTTACTTAATAGATTCAGTATTGTACTTAAAAAATTCTTGATTATAGAAATTTGCTATAAAGGGAAAAAGAAGGACATAGTTATAATTTTAAAATATTATGTAACAGGAGAAAAAAATACCCTTATTTGCCGGGCAAGTTTACAGTTAATATTCTGCAATCAAAACTTAATTCAAGTTAACCTACATTTTTCCAGCATTTTTGTCAACTGTATTTGGGAATCTTTATCTGGGATGAGAGATCAACAAAGAGAGGGTCTCTTGACCTGGAGGAGTCACAGGAGTCTCTTTGGTTTAAACAATCTTTTCTTTTTCACAGCCAGAAATGTCAAGGAAGGATTAAGAGGTTGTCATAAGGTGCAAGTATGGAAAAATACATTTAATTAAAGAAATAATAATACTGTAGTGATTAGCACACACTAGTCACTGTGCTAAGCACTTTGCAATCATTATATCATTTTGATCCTTACAATAACCCTGGGGCATGAGAAAGGTGGGTACCATTGTTATTTTCTCTTTATAGATCAGAAAACTGTGGCAAAGAGATATAACTTGCCCAAGGTTATGCAGTTAATATTCTGCAACCAAAACTAAATTTAAGTTAACCTACATTTTTCCAGCATTTTTATCAACAACTGTATTTGGGAATCTTAGATGGAATGAGAGAGATCAAGGAATTCTCCCATATAATCCTAAAATGATAAATCTTCAATCCTCCAAAATATATCAAGATGGTTTTAGCAACTCTATAAACTTTGACTATTTGACTTTATTTCCATAATTCCAATCTAGCCACTGTTGAAATGACAGAGGAGTAAAGTGTTTTCATTTCCCTCACTTTGAAATTAAACTCCTGTTTATGTCCTGTTTCTTCTGTCTCTAGTCTGCTCTGTTCAGCTCTGAGCACCCACATGTCAGAGGCCAGTTCCTTCCAGTTGACACTCCTAGTTAATCTCACCCCCTGGGCCTTAGTTCTCCCTTCTTTGATTCTAATGAACATGTTCTTTGCTTCTATGAGAAGTTGGTGACCTACCACTCACACAAGTTTTCTTAAGAATGTTAATAAAGTTAGAAAAAAATGTGAAAGTTTATTATAGAATCAATGGATTTAGAACTGGAATGGATTTCATACATTGTCTTGGTCAATCCCCTTATGTTACACATGATAAAAACAGCTATGGAGAGAAAAAGTGGCTCAGCCAAAGTCAACATGAGTTTCAGAAAGAGCATTTGAACCCAGGTATTCTTCCTCCAGAGCCAATTTTCCTTTGAGTGTACCATATCTAAATGACAAGATACTCCATTGAAAATTAAATGGGTATGAAAAGAATAATTCTATAAATAAGACTTCAATATTTGGGTTGCCATTAGGGGCTAAAGAATCTTTACAATTCCAAAAATTGTTATCTGTTTTAGTACACTTATGAGGTGTGGAATACCTTCCTTCATTGGAAACTTGTAGTGGACAAACAAGGCATGTACTTACAGGATTGAAATTATAATGCTAACTAGGAAAACAGAGCACTATATATGAACACTGACATTTTGGGCTCACATCCTATTTTGCCTTTTATTCTTTGTGATTTTTTTTTGCTTGCTTTTGATTTTGTTTTTGGGAAGTCTTGTTGTTGGAAATACTTTTAGATGTATCTCTCAGAGAATCGATGCAATATGAGGAAAACTGAGCGTTATATCAGGAGCTGTGATTTTGGAAGATGTCCTTACGCTTTTGTTTGTCATTTCATAATTCTTGAGAATGTATGGTAGAAAGACTAATACCTCTGACTTGTCAATTCTTTTTTGGGCTACTTACCCACTATTTATGTCCATTTGTCACCCAGCTTTCATCTATCTATGGCTAAAAGTAGCTATAACATGTGCATCAGCTACACCCCAGTAGGCCATCTTGGGAGGACTAAACCAAGTTAAAGATAGCTAACAGACTTCCTATCTATTGGTGAGTTAAAGAGATTACTCCATTTGTTCTCATAACTATGAAGGCAGTTGAAGAGAGCACTGGGGAGAGCTTGGAGCTTGGCAAGACATCGTGAATGTGAAAGTCATTCGCTGGATTCCTGGACCATCACCAGTTCTCCTGACTTTTGTCTTGCTTCAAGACTTTGATGATGGGAAGAAAGAACAAAACTGACAACTTTGTGAAGCTCTGTCTCATTTAAATCCAACTCATATGCAAGTCAAGACATCTCTCATAATCCAATCACGATGTCATTAATCTTTTTTGAAAATGATAGCAGCATGTGGCAACTACCCAATATCCCTTCACTTGGCTCCTGACTGACAATGCAAAAGCTCTATCATTTCCTCTCCTTCTAATCACTTTCACCCACAATGACATATGTCAGTTGGGAATGAACCTTGGAACATAAAAAGTAAAAGTTAAAAAAAAGAAAGATCTTTGTTAAGTTGATCTATCAGAAGAAAGAACCAGCAACAAGGTATAGTTTTCACTTGAGTCTCTTATCAAAGATTCTTTCTAGAGCTCAATGAATAATTCTATTAACCCATTAATTGTTAGACCTTTTGCTTGAGTTTAGACATTCAACAAAATTGGGACAAAAATCAAAGCACAAGATATTAGGAAACCCAACACACATACTTTTGGGTGGGATTGTGGCCTACATCAACCCAAAACAAACATTCTGACTTCCTTGGAGAGTTTCTGAGTTCAACAGGGCCTTTGGTTTTATATCAGCCAATTTTATAGCCATGTAAAGTTAGGTTCAAAAATATTAATAAATAATACAATATTTTCCCATACATAATTTCACCATAGATTTCACCAAAGTTGGATATCATGAGCCAGCCTAATGGGTCTGTGTTATCTGATTGAAAGATCATTTCTTCCAGAACAAAAGGCAGAATGTTGCAATGAAAGAGGAATATATTTTGAATGGGAAAAAATATATATACTCACATCCTTCCCCAGTTAATTACTATCTGGGGAGGCCTGAGCCTCAGTTTCCTCTGCAATATAAGGCCTTAAACTGCCTCTGAGAGACTTTTAGCTCTAAAACAATAATCCTGCCATCTTACAACTACACTCAAATTGGATGGACTGCCCTATGTAGCAACCAACCTTCTTGCCAAATGATTTTGTTCCATCATAAATATTAATTATATCTTTGCATTCTAATTTCTTGTTTTTATCTGCAATAATCTATGCATAAAATATATCATCCTAAACCTCAGAGGGACTATGAGATCTCCCTTCTTCTATCATTAGTGAAAATCATTACCCATCACTAACCCACATTCCCCAGCCATTTGAGGGGCTATGCTGCTTTGTTTTCATTTGATTTGTTTTTAAATTTAAATTCTGAGAAGGAATAAAGAAAGGCTATGTTGTTTATAAACATATTCCAAAAACTCTGAACTTCTATGATCCATTCTCTCTAGTATTTAACTACAGAGCTTCTCAGGAAGGTTTATTTTATTTTATTTTTTTATGACTAACCTAAATCTCTCAGCCTGCAATCTCAGTCCATTTACTCTAATTCCATTCTTTACCAAAATGGAGAAGAACTGATTTGGGCTCTCTTTATAATAACCTCTCACATTCTTGAATACAGTTATTAAGCTGCTGCTCACTTTTTTTTTCCTTCCTTGATCCAAATGGCCCTAACTCTTCTAACTTTCAATCCCATGTCCTAGTTTTCAGTCTAAACACTTCAGTTGGCTGTTTTTCTGGCACCTCTTCAGTCCTTCTATATCCTTCTTAAGATGGATGGATCAAAACTAGGGCTAATCATCTAATAATACCTTCCCCATGTCAAGTCTGGGAGTCTCCTCTCTTGAGTTTTCCTTTCCATCTTTCTTTCCATAGAGCCCTATTCTAGCATTTTTTCCTCCTTCCCCAGCACTAGATTGTCAGCTCACACTGAATTCTTAATGTGCTTTTTTTCTTATTCCCTCCCTGTCATTCTTAATCACAGAGTTGCATAACTCAGCCCATCCCCTCCTCCCAAAAATGCAAATATTCCTTTGCCCTTGCCCCTGTTTAATTTCAACCTGTTTTGGAAAAATAATTATACAAACAACCACAATAATCAATTTCACACTTGAAGGCTCTAATTAAATCCACCCTTGATCTTTACTTAGCCAAGTTTCAAGAAAAAAAAATTCCCATTTCTTGAAACTTTTAACCATTAGACACTATACTGACCATGGCAATTAGGATGCAATGAAGTATATTGGGATATAGTCTGGATTTAGAATCAGGAGATTTGGATTTGAATCCCAGGTCTGGAACTTCCTATCTATATGAGCTAGATGGTGGGCATCTAGAAAGTGAAGTGGATAGAACACCAGCCCTGAAGTGAGGAGGACCTGAGTTCAAATCTGTTCTCAGACACTTAATACTTCCTTCTAGCTGCGAGACCCTGGGCAAGTCACTTAACCCCATTGCCTCAGCAAAATAATAATAATAATAATAATAAACTAATACATATAGATTTTTAGGATGATGGTCAGATGATGACATGAATAATAATAACTAATATATAATAACCAATATATTTAATTTTGCAAAACACTTACCATACATTATCTCATTTTATCCTTACTAAAACCATGTAATATTGTTATAGCCATCTCAGTTTTCCATCTGGGGAAACTAAGGCTTGGGGAAGTTCATTGATTGGCCATAGTACCACAACTGAGGTGAATTTCAAACTAATACTTTCCTGACTTCAAGCCCAGCACTTTATCTATCATGTCACTTTAGAAAACTATTACAAAGTATTATAAATCTATGGAGGAAGAGGACTTAATGACATATAGTCCAAATCTTTCATTTTGAAGTAGAGGAAAATAAGACTCCAAAAAAGCAAAATGACTTGGTGAAGATCCTACACAACATGACCCAAATAGTCCATATTTGAACCTAGTTATTTGATAATCAGTAAACAACAATCCACTTCACCTTGATGGGCTTTAGTTTTCTCATCTGTAAAGGGAGGCAGTTGGATTCAGTGGTCCCTTGTAGCTCTAGATATGTTTAAACATGATGTTTATTGAGTCTGTAATCTCCTAAAAAAACTTAAATTGGCATCTTCCCTAGTACATAATACAGTGCCCTACACCCAATATTTTTTTTAGAAAAATATATGCTACATTGTCGATGTGTTATTGTATAGTTCGTGGATGGAAACAACATATAGAAAAGAATTTCACAGAATGGGAAGATGCAATTGGATTTTAGAATTACAGATAGATAACAGAATATCAAACAAACAAACAACTTCAGAGATGATATAGTCCAGCTTCTTGATTTTAAAATGGAGAAAACTGGGGCCAAGGGAAATTATATGGCTTGGCCCAAAGTCACAAAAAAGTATAAAACTAGAATTTTAAGTCTTTGACTACAAATTCCAATTTCTTCCCATTTATAGTTAACATAGTCTAAATCTGTATTAACAATGGGTATACTCATATAGATCCATTAGATCATGGTTCATTTAAATACAAATTCATTGGTTTTATCATAAAGAGATTGATCAGTAAAGGGACCCATATGTGCAAAAATGTGTGTGGCAGACCTTTTTGTAGTGGCAAAAAACTAGAAACTGTGTGAATGCCCATCTGATGGATGCTGAATAAGTTATGGCATATGAATGTTATGAAATATTATTGTTCGATAAGAAATGATCAGGAGGATAATTTTAGAAAGATCTACAGAGACTTACATGAACTTTTTGCTAAGTGAAATGAGCAGAACCAAGAGATCATTGTACACGGCAACATCAATATTCCACAACAATCAATTCTGATGAATGTGACTCTTTCCAACAATGAGGAGGTTGATGCCAGTTCCAATGAAGTTGTGATGAAGAGAGCCATCTACACCCAGAGAAAAGATGTAGGAACTGAATGTGGATCACAAAATAACATTCTCACTCTTTTAGTCATTGTTTGCTTGCATTTTGTTTTCTTACTCATTTACTTTTTTTTTATCTGATTTCTCTTGTGCAGCAAGAGAATTATATAAATATTTATACAAATTGTTTTTTAAATAGATTGCTCTTTGCATTAGTGAAAATACCCTAAGAAATTATCCTTGGACTCCAATATTTCTTTGTCCAATCTTATTAGTGAATCCAAAATCTAAAGGTTTCTGGCCTAGGTTGCAGTTTCTATAATGAGAAAAAGTTATGTATCTATCAGATAATATTCAAACCTGGCTTTCTCACCCAAGTCTATCCCAGTCATTTTATTCTTTATTTTGCTAAAATAGGAAAAATAGCAAACCTTGAAAAGATTTCCTGGAAGAGCAGAGCCATGATGGCAGAGAAAAGCCAAAAAATTGCTTGAGCTCTCCCTAGTTTCCCTTGGAATCCACACTAAATCAAAGCCTCTAATAGATATGGGAAAAACAGAACCTGTAAATAGAATGAAACAATTTTCCAGCTTAAAATAACTTAGAAGGACTTCAGGAAAGTTTTATATCACTTCAGTGAAAGCAGGGGCAGTATATCCCAACACAGACATTGTCTGGGCAAGGCACTAGGAAGATAGGTGTTACCTACAACATAGATCAACAATCAGAGTGGAGGATTAGTGATACAGGTTAGGTACACAAGACACAATAGTTAATGATTATAGTAATCTATTCTTTTATAAACCCAAATATTCTGACTTCTGAGATAAGAACTCACTATTTGACAAAAACTGCTGGGAAACAGAGAAAATAGTATAGCAGAAACTAGAACTAACATAAAATAAAGTAGTATTTCATACTCTATAACAAAATAAGTATAAAATACAAAATAGACAATTTTGATTCCATTAAACTAAAAAGGTTTTGCATAAACAAAATCAATGCAACCAAGATTGGAAAGAAAGCAGAAAGACTTTTCTTTTTTTTTTTTTTTTTTTTTTTTTTTTTTTACAGCCAATGTGTCTGATAAAGACCACGTTTCTAAAATATTTTGAGAACTTAATCGTTTATTAAGAATACAACCCATTGCAGGTTCACTATGTATTCTAATTATCTTTGCTGTGCAGGTCTTCATAAACACAGAATCTCTTTTTGCCTAGTTAAAGTATAAATAGAGACAAAATATTAGTTTTAAAAAGTAAAGATTATAGCAATATGTGATACTGGTTGAGTGAGAGAAAGTAAAAAAAAATGTTTTCATAAAGTAAATGCTTCCATTTTGGTAAAAAAAAAAGGGCATACAAGCCATTCTCAAATTAATAAATGTCAAATTATATGAACAGGCAGATTTCAGATGAATAAATTAAAATTATTCATAGCCATGAAAATCCTCTAAATAGGGGCAGCTAGGTGGCACAGTGAATAGAGCACCAGCCCTGAATTTAGGAGGACCTGAGTTCAAATATGATGTCAGACACTTAATACTTCTTAGCTCTGTGTGACCCTGGGCAAATCACTACCCCAATTGCCTCAGAAAAAATAAATGGATAAATAAATACTCTAAATCACTATTGATTAGAGAAATAAAAATGAAAATAACTCTGAAGTACCACCTCTTTCCTATTAGATTGGCTAATATGCCAGGAAATGAATATCATATATATATATATATATATATATATATATATATATATATATGTGTGTGTGTGTGTGTGTGTGTGTGTGTGTGTGTGTGTGTGTGTGTGTGTGTATACATATATACGTAGGAGATAATGTGGTAAAGTTGGGACATAATGCATTGTTGGTGGAGTTGGGTGTTGATCCAACCATTCAGGAGAGCAATTTAAAACTATGCCAAAGGGATATAAAACTATTCATATCATTTAATCCACAAATACCTGCTCTATGTCTATATTCCAAAGAGATCATAAAAATGGGGAAAGACCCACATGTACCAAAAATATTTATAGCAACTCTTTTTTGTTTGTTTGTTTGTTTGTTTGTTTGTTTGTTTTTTTTTTTTTTTTGCTTTTTTTGTAGTGGCAAAAGATTGGAAATTGAGGGGATACCCATCAACTGTAAAATGGCTGAACAAATTGTGGTACATGTATGTCATGGAATACTATTTTTCAATAAGAAATGATAAACATGTATATTTCAGAAAAGTGTAGACAGCCTTAATGAACTAATGCTAAGTAAAGTGAATAAAACCAGGGGAACAGTATACAGGAGCAACACTGTGTAGTGATCAGTTATTGTAGACTTAGCTATTTCAGCCATGCAAATGATCTAACACAAGTCCAAGCAATTTATAATGGAAAATACTGACCATATTCAGAAAAAGTACTATAGAGCCTGAATGAAGATTGAAGCACAGGTTTTTTCACTTGTTTTGTTTGTTTGTTTTCCTTCCTATTGTTTTTTATTGAGTCTCCTTTAACAACATGACTAATGTGGATATAAGTTTAAAACATGACTGTACCTTCATAATAGTTATCAGATTATTTGTTGTCTTGGAAAGGGGTAAAGATGGGAGGGAGGGAACGGAACTCAGAATCTTACAAAGGTGAATATTGAAAACTATATTTTATGTAATTAAAACAAAATAAAATACTATAAAGTCTAAAATAAATCCAATATTTTTTTCAGATTTGCCTCACTACCTTGCCCTACAAATAAGAATTTATAATTCTCATTTTTTAGATAAGTCATCTGAGACCTAGAGAGCTTAAATGATTTACACAAAAATAATATATATAGAGTAACCAGATAATATAACTAGATGTCTTACTTAATTAATAAATGCTGACTTCAGAATTTTTAAAGACATTTTCTATCTCTGCTATTCTAGGTCTATCCTCTACTGTAGACCTAAACTGATGTCCTACTAAGTAATCAAGTTATAGAATATTTGTGATATGCCAGGAGGGACTCATCTCTAAGAACCAGAATAAGTTTCAACATTTTTTGCATTAGGTTGGCCAGAAGATGATCAATTTGTCATTCAGTCCTAGTAGCTCTTCAAGACCTTTTACTGTCATAGAGGAATTGAACTTTCTGTTGGATGGAGGGGACTACCTGTCCATACTGATGAAATCACAAATTGTTTCAGTACTCAAGTCTTTTTATAAAGCTCATCTTGAGTTATTTTACACATAAGCTATTTATTTTCCCAAAAATGAATTCACTAAAATTGAACTTTCAAAAGGAAACAACAGTTTTGTTTTTTCCATTAAGGAGTATGTTTAGGGCTAAAGATAGCTTTTAAATCATAAGATGCTCATGTGGGAAGAGAGAAAATGACACATAGAATTGAGGAAAGTAGACAAAGCTGCTTATGAAAACTGAGGAGAATATGGCATGTCTGTTTATTAATAGCTATTACTTCCCAGCATAGTGGAACTCTAACAGGATTCAAGGGGCCTTATGGACATGTATGTGGATCTGTGTGTGTGGACATTGAATGTGTGTTCGACTGATCAGAAATCTCACATAACCTAAGGGGAAGAGTAGAAGTTTTGGTAATTAAGAATATGCAGTAAGCATGCAGTCTTGAAAATTATGAGATCAGAAGTTATTGTTAGTTATCACTTTCTGCATAAATTTCCAAGCAAAGAGTTCAGCAGGTTTTGGAGTATTCAACAAATAAATGAATTGTGAAGATGGAGCTTGAAAAGAAGTAAGAATCAACATTGATAGGCTACCACTAGTCTTTCTTTATGAAGCTGGATCTCTAATATTATAACATGATAGATTAAAGTGAATAAGTTTTTTTTTTGTTTGTTTGGTTGGTTTTTTAAGAAGCTTTGGAGTTTAGTTAGACTTTTTTTGAGTTTCTAACAGTCCTTAGATGTTTTAAATATGTATTTATTTGTTTACTATTTGTCACTGAAGAAACCTAGAATTGTCTGCCTTGGTTACCAAATCAAGGAGCATTTCTGGCTCCTGTAACTATATCTATTCCCATTAAGGAGGTAACATCTCTCTAGGCTCAAGTCTCTCTAGGGCTTTAAGTCAGATGCAGAGGGAGCACTGTGTGATCTGTCAGGTCATGAGGGAGCCACAGAGTATATTGCCACAGCAATGCCTAATTGGTTACAAAGGACTATAGGGAAGAGAGACAGTATTTTCATAGCATGCTCATTTACAGCATCAAGGAATTACTTAGAAGCCATTTATTTACTGAACAACCATTTAACCATCCCAATGAGAAAACATAGGGTCCTTCTTAACAAGAAGCTTATATTGCCTTTCAAGTAGTGAATTCTCATCACAGGATAGATTCAAAGGTTAGACGGACACTTGGCAGGGAATATTACATGATAATATCATTTAATGTTAGAACTGGAAAAGAATAGAAGACTTATGCTAGGAATCCAGAAATACAGGTTCTATATATTTCAGCATCTTAATTTTAGGTTTTAGTTCTTTAGATCTCAGTACAATGTTATGTTACTTGCCTAACGACAAACAATTAGGGCAGAGGGCCTCTTTTAGTTATAAAATATATTATTTTAAAATAATAACCAAAATAGAAATTATTGAGTCAAAAGACCAAAAGCATGAAGAATAGTAATGATTTTATATTCTAATTCCAGTCCAAATAATAGCCAGTTTTAAACACCCATACATACACACACACACACACACACACACACACACACACACACACACACACACACACACACAATGTGCATAGATACATACACATGTGTACACAATGAAGCTCCCTTGGAGATTTTTTTTTTTAAACTTAGATATCTGATAAATACTTTTCATGTATTCTTTCCTTCTTTTTGTTAATTACTTCCTCTTGGGATTGGTGGGCCAAATGCCTGATGTTTACTTTGGTAATCAATAGATTTACTACCTCTAAATGCTAAGTTAGCATATGCAAAAATCCCAATCAAGAGATATTAATATGTCAAAAGAAACAAATCTTTATGTAGAAGTATATACTAAACCAATATGTAGGTAGGTACCAGGACTCCTTCCTTTCAGGCAATTCATTCACATGCTAACAGTCTTTTAGGTTTTGAATACAGTAATGGAAACATCACTTGTACACACAGAAAAAACTGTGTTCAAACTCAAGCCCTGCCCTTACAAGCCTTGTAAAAATAGTCTAGTTATTTCACATCTCTGAAAATCAGTTTCTTTATTTGTAAAATGGTGTCAAAAATTGTGAGGAAAGTATTTTATCAAGTTATATTTATATGTGATACTATTATAAAAATATTTTACTTAGTTCATGCAACCAGAATGAAAAGTATTAGAATTTTCGCTTGATACTTAAGTGTTTCAAAATTTTACTGATCTTCAATTTCACTGAATTGTAAATTACCTCCAAATATGCAGGTCTCAACAATCCAAGCTTTTCTATTTTATGTAACTCATCCATCTCCACTCTTAAATCCTCCACTTGGGACTCCTCTAAGGCGCTGGAGACCTGTCTCCATTTTTCTCAACATTCATACATCCCTATGAAGTTTTCAAGCTGGTCTTTGATTATCATTTTATTCCTACTATACAGTCTGATTGGAAAAATTTTCCAAATAGCCAGCTGTTTGTTATTGTGTGCATATGTGTATTTTATCTATCACCTAATGTGTGTGTGTGTGTGTGTGTATGTGTGTGTGTGTGTGTGTGTGTAGAGGGCCAGAACTCTGGAGAAGTACACTTGAAACAAGGATAGTTACAACAAGGTATTAACTCAGTGGAATTGATGAGATGATGGTTATTTAGTGTGTGTGTGTGTGTATGTATATATTTATATATATGTGTGTGTGTGTGTGTGTGTGTATATATATATATATATATATATATATATATATATATATATATATATATATATACTTAGTACTCAGCATGGTGATGTCATGGTTCTCTAGTTCACACATACATAGTGTGTATGTAATTATACCAATGATGTAATGATACAATATGTAATTATACCAAGGTATTTAAGGGCTGAGGACTGGAAATGGGACATTCCATTTTTTTGACCATCCTTCTGGTGGCTCTCCTGCCTCTTACACTCCTTCATTCCAGAAAACTAGTCAGAACATTACGTGTGTGTGTGTGTGTATGGGTGTTTAAAACTACCTATCACTTGGACT
This sequence comes from Sminthopsis crassicaudata, assembly GCF_048593235.1. Classification (NCBI taxonomy): domain Eukaryota; kingdom Metazoa; phylum Chordata; class Mammalia; order Dasyuromorphia; family Dasyuridae; genus Sminthopsis; species Sminthopsis crassicaudata. The sequence continues at coordinate 226,257,874 of NC_133622.1, read as the reverse complement.
CTTGAATTAGAATATAAAATTATTACCAGTCTTTGAACTTTTGACATAATAATTTCTATTTTGTTCATTATTTTGAAATAAAATAAAACATTTTAGAACCAAAGCAGGCCAGCTGCCCTGGTCTTCTGCCTTTAGGCAAATAAGGTAACATTGTAATGAGGTCTAAAGAGCTAAAGAAACTTACTTAAAATTATGAAACTAAAAATTAAAAAACCTGTTTTTCTAGATGTCCAATATAATTCTTCTATTCTTTTCCAGTTCTAACTTAAATGATCTTGTCCTGCAATATTCCCTGCTAAGTGCTCATCTAACCTGAGTCCATCCTATGATGGGAATTCACTACTTCAAAGGCAGCATAAATCAGCCTTATAGTTGAGTGTAGTTTCACTTTTGAATCTTCAGTGTGTGTTTTCTATTCTAGTCTTTAATTTTGTATTCTTCATTTATCTTATCCAAAGCTGGACCATTTTCTTTTGGAGCTCATCATAATCAAGACTGACAGACATTGAAGTTCTGGTTATAACATTTAATAATGATGATTCAATCAGGGATGGAGTAAAATGGAACCGGAAACATCAGGACACTATTAATGCAACTGCTCCATTGTTCAATTTAAAGGAACATTTCTGGAGTAAGTAACATGTTTTTGGACTTGGATGGTGTTTTTTATTTGTTTGTTTGTTTGTTTTTTGCTTTTATTATTGCATTTTAGAGAGTGAGTGATAACTTAAAAGATCATTGTGTATTCCAGCAGCCCACAGTAATAGTCAAGAAACATTTGGCAGAAGTTGCTTTAGGTGAATAGAATTGATCATATCAAAAGGGATATTGTGCCTAGCCACAAATTGGCTCTCTCTATTTTTTTTCCTGTCTTCTCATAGCCAATCAATTTTATATGACATTTGGTGTACCATTAGCCAAGGCCAGCACTTTTAAATCTGAGTGAAGCCTTCAAAAAAAAAAACAATTCCCATTTGATATCTTAATCCTTACATTGAAATCTCAAGAAGACAGGAGGAGGAAGAGGAAGAAGAGGAAGAGGAGAAAGAGGAGGGGGGAGAGAGAGAGAGAGAGAGAGAGAGAGAGAGAGAGAGAGAGAGAGAGAGAGAGAGAGAGCGAGAGAGCACAGAAGAACAGTAGATGCAAAAAGGAAAAGGTGGAGAGGTGATTTTTTCTTGGTCTTAACCAAGTAATTGCCTCTTATTATGTAAAATTTAATTGGAGTTGTTGTTTTCCTTTGCCACTTATTTGTAAAATTATTTTGTGTGTTTTGTTTTTTTTCAGATACCCTTCAAGAGTTTCTCAGTGTTCTGTATCATTTTCTGAGATGGGAAGACAAAACGAAGTTGGAAGTTATTGGAAAGATATTGCTTAGTTTCTCCTTGGAGAAAAAAAATAGAGAAGCTAGTGGAGTTTGTTAATCAAAAGATGAAGTCATTTTACTTCCCATTGTCCTATCTTTTCACTTTAATACTATAATCTTACTATAAACATAAAAACATGGAAATAATTTAATTTTAAAAAGAAGCACATATATAAAGCACCAAGCATATTAGCGTGGATATAAACACAAAAATGAATTGTCTTCAAGGAGCTTGTACTGAATAGTGGAAAAAATATACATAAACTACTTAATTTCTGATGAGAGATAGAGTAAAATATGAACATACAAGAATGAACAAATCCAGTTTATGCCATAATTCTTGGAGACTACAATTGAAAAGTAGACTTAGGGGAGGACTACAAAAAGCATGTTATATAATATAATGCAGTTTTATCCAATACATTTGTCAGAAATTTGTAAACCAATCAGAAACTGCAAGCAAATATAGCATGAGCACTGAGTAGTGTAATCTAATAAATCATTAAAAGCATTGGAGATGAAAACAAAGTTGGGGAACGTTTGCCATCAGATGATAAATACATCACAACATCTATACAGTATTCATAAAATGAAGCAGTTCAAAATGCATACATAAAAGCAAAATAAAACAAATGTATCAGTATTTCCATTATGATCTATGTTCCTCTTCAATGAGAATAGATCCACTCATTATGGATCCTACTGACGCAGTGCCTGATGAATAACCCTAGCAGATTGAAATGGCATTTGATAATAGAGTTTGGAAAAGAAACTATAGAAAGCTAAAAGCTAGAGATAAAGCTTTTATTGAACATTTTCAAGATAATTCATGGAGCAAGTACCACACATGATAAAAAGGGAAAACCACAGACAATGGGAAGTTCTCTCTCTTCTCCCTCTTCTCCCTCTTCTCCCTCTTCTCCCTCTTCTCCCTCTCTCTCTCTCTCTCTCTCTCTCTCTCTCTCTCTCTCTCTCTCTCTCTCTCTCTCTCTCTCTGTCTGTCTCTCTCTCTCTGTCTCTCTTCTCTCTTTCTCTGTCTCTCTCTGTCTCTCTGTCTCTCTCTCTGTCTCTCTTCTCTCTCTCTCTCTCTCTGTATATGTGTATATATATATATAGAGAGAGATAGATATCAGTTTAAAAGTCATCAAAATGTCTTAACCTAATTAACCTTGACCTAATTAACTACTTTTCATCCACATATTTACCAACAGTAGCCTTAATGAAAATACAAGAAGGAAACAGACAAGCTTTTACACAATTTTCTACCAAAGACTACATATTACAGTCACACTATTGGTGGTAATGCATAAGCAATATAAGAACCTATTGTTCTTTTTGATTGTTAACTCCAAAGAAGTGTTTGATTCAGTAGACAAAAAAAAAACTTTGAAAACTTCTACAAGAAATTTTCTTGTGCACATTAAGAACCCACAAGACTTCTTAATAAATGCAACCAATGAGACAATTCTATTCAAATATGCTCAAAATCAATTTGCAAAAAAAGTCAATCAAAAGGCATTTTATTAAGTATCGATCTACTTTATGACAGGCATTGTGATAGACATTAATAATAGAGACACAAAGAGTGAAGTAATTCATAGACTTAGGGAGCTTACATTATAATGATAAGATGAAGCAAATCCATAAAAAAGAAAGACATGAGTTTTCCAAATGCATTTATTACTATCATGGAGGAAGGCCTTATAAGTAATTAAATGGAAGAGAAGTTCCCTCAGATAATAAAGTATTTCAGAATCATGTTTTCAAAAAGTCATTGCACTCATTGCTAAAAGTTTCATGGCCTACTGAATGATATCCACGACCATACAAAAGATATTTGCCTAAAAATTCACACAGGAAAAATTGAATGGTTGAATAATATCTGTTATTCATGTATTGGTCAACCTGCCATCTGGGGGAGGGGGGGAGGAGAAGAAGGGGGAAAATTGGAACAAAAGGTTTGGCAATTGTCAATGCTGTAAAATTACCCATGCATATAACTTGTAAATACAAAGCTATAATAAATTTTTAAAAAATAACTGTTATTCAAACTACAATGTGTAGTTGGAAAGCCAGGTATTTTGAGTAGTTCACCAGTTCATATGTTCTAGAAAGATACTATAGTGAATTAGGTCAAGAATTGAATCTAAATAAAAGAATGGACTGGATTTCATTTAGGAACATGTTCAGTGCTTTTAAGTATCTCAAATGAATGAACTAAATAGGCACTTGTTAAGTGCTTACCATGTGCAAAGCACTATACTTATAATTAAAGATATAAGTAGAAAAGCCAGTTCCTTGCTTCAAAAAGTTCACATTGTAAAGGGGCAAAGAATAAATATAGAAGATTTTAGCTGCAATTCAGATGAAAAATTTCATTCTTCTTAGTGTCTAGCAGCAGAGCAGATGATAATAGGTTCTTTTCTATCTGGTGGTTCGGGAGTACTCTACTGTTCTCAAGCTTCTTAGGTTCAAGATGTTGAGATATCTTCATCAGAATCCAAGAGGAAATGATGATTAAGTGATGATAGAATTTTATCATAAATTAAATATTCAATCATAGGTGCTTTGTGCCTGGAAATATTAATGTTGAGTTATGAATCACATATCTGATTACTTCTGTGAAAGTCGGAATGTAATAAGACACTGAATGGTTGAAGCAGAAAAGTAATAGATTATCATAGAACAAGGAAAAAAAGAGAAAGAGGAGTGAACATGATATTCTAGAACCCAAGGGTAAAATAGAAATTGAGAGAAAAAGGGGGAAAAGGAATAATTGAAATTGTAGTAGTAGTAGTAGTAGCAGTAGTAGTAGTAGTAGTAGTAGTAGTAGTAGTAGTAGCAACAGCACTATATATGTGTGTGTGTATGTATGTATATACATATATATACATATATATATATATATATATATATATATATATATATATATATATATATATATATATATATATATTCACATTTAGAGTTTGCAAAGTACTTTCCAAATATCTCATTTTCTCATAGTAACAATGAAAGTTAGGTATTATTGTTATTCTCATATAATAGACAAAGAAGTGAATTAAAGAATAAGTGAATTGTTTGGAATCACAGGGCTAGAAAGCTGAATAGCTGAAGCAGAAGAGAAAGAATTATCATGGAAGAAAAATAAGACAAGGGGCTTAAAATCATCTTTGCTTATAATGCAATTTTTTGAGACAAATAACCCAATGTTAACAATTTCCTTACCATTAGACTTTTGGTCATTCTATCAAAGTCTTGTTTCACTTTGACTGGGTAGACACATGAGGATCTAAGCATACTGTTCAATTGAATTCCACTTTAAATATCACATTCCATCCAACGTCATGAGACATAACCTAGCATTAAATACGGCGCTATAAAATATAGTTACCTCCAAAGCCCCAGCTGACTTCTTGTACAATCAATTCATTTAGTAACTTTGATGCTGCACACCCAAATCTGGTCAATTTGAAATTTTTTTCTGTGCCTAGATTCTATCACCGTTCTTTTTATTTATTTATGTATTGTCTATTTTATTTATTTATTTATTTTTTGCTGAGGCATTTGGGGTTGTAACTTGCCCATGATCACACAGCCAGGAAGTATTAAATGTCTGAGACCACATTTGAACTCAGTTCCTCCTGATTATAAGGTTGGTACTCTATCCACTACACCAACTTGCTGTCTTGTTTATTTTATAAATATTATTTTTCACTGGAACTTTCCTGTCCCTCCTTCAATAGAGACATTTTCATTATGTTTACTTCTTACATTTTTACAGATTGGTGTAAACCATTTGTATCAATGTTAATGATAAGAAAGCAGGAAAAACGTCATCTACATATAGGGCAAATGCCACCTTCTACATTTAGGGCAAATTCCACTCCCTACATCCACTAATGGCAAGCTGACAGAAAGACATGGGTAAGACCAGCACTATCTGGGAAAGGGGAGCTAAAATTGTAAGCTAAGCTATTTCTTGTTTTCTTCTTAAATTTCAGCATTTGATTCTTCCTATAATATCCTATCTCAATTTCTCAGAGATCCTGATTCTCATCTCCAAAGCAATTTTGCTCTTTTTTTTTTTTTTAATGACTTGATGTTAATAGCATGTTTGAATGTGAAACTCAAATTCAAATTGTATGTGTCCATGCAGTCACACCCTTGTGGATGTCAGTGTACCAGAGGGAAAGAGAGAGAGCATTAAAATAACACTAACCCCCCCTGCAATTATTTCATGCCTTTGTTAGTTATGCTGGCAGAGTGCATTTCTAATGTCTCTTTTTCCCTTTCATGAGTGCTTAAACATTTTAATGAATATGTTATTTACTGTAATAAAGTCAGAGTCTGCTATTAAATTAATAGAGCAGTGCAACCAAGAATCCCATTACAGCAATTTATCCCTGCTCAATGCTACAGAGCTCCAAATACCATCATTCTGGCCATTGGAATTCTACACTTAACCATCGAAGCTACATAAATACAATTCAATTACAAATGGTTATCATATTAAAGTTAATGTGTAAGAGGTTTTTTCTCCCTTCAACCAATCATTTAGCACAGCAGTCATAATTGGATTCTTCTGGCTCTATCTCGATTATGACAGTTTCCTTCAGGTTTCCAGTTTTGGACTGTTTGGTTTACTTTAGGCTTATTTTGTTTTGTCTTAATAACTTCAGTCTAAGTTGGATATCACATAATAGGTAAAACATTTGAAGAAAGGGGAAAGGGCAAGTGTCTTTCTAGGATAAAAGAAGCAATAACAATAAGTCAAGGACTTTATGCCTTACAATTCAATGAAGTTTAGGAAACATTACTATAGTCCACCAATCTCAGGATCATTCTTTCAAAATATGAGAGTAGTATGAATATCAAACACAGGTGGAAATGAGCTCCCCTTGAATAGTTCAAATATGTCTATGTGATAAGCATCTTGAGTTGCTTGAAAAGCAAAAAACAAAAAACAAAAACAAAAAACAAACAAAAAACAAAACTAAAATTATGTTCTTAACCTGAAATCGACTACTGCTTTGGATGTTAGTTCTTGCATTATGAATGTTTTCTGTTACTACTATTTGATCCATTTGAAATGATCTTGCTACTTCTTAATTAGATGAAATGATGATTGATAAGGATAATGATAAACTTACAAAGAGCTAATCACAGGATCTGGTACACAGTAAGTTTTAGAAAATATTCGCAATTTATATATATATATATATATATATATATATATATATAATTTTAAGTTTGCAAAATACTTACAAAAAGACCTTTTAATTGATCTTCACAACAACCTTGTAAGTTTCAATACTATTATTATTCCCATTTTACAAATGAGAAATCTGGGTCTGAGAGAGGTTGAGTGGTTCGTTCATGTTTATACAAGTTAGCAAGTGTCTGAAATAGCATTTCAACTCACCTTCTTGACTTCAAGTACAACATTCCATCCAATATGCCACCTAGCTGCCACTGAAGTAAATCCTAATCAGAGACAGCAGATCAGAGGATAGAGAGCTCAGTGCTTCCAGAACTAAGAAGATCTGGGTTTCCAATCCCTTATTAATTGTGTGACCCATAGGCAAGACATGAAATTATTCTGGGATTAGTTTCCTCAATTATCAACAAAACTTGTTTGGGTTGACTTTCAAGTTCCCTTTCTGCTCTAGCCTCAAAAATCTTATCTTGTATTGATGGATACTGTGTATATAGAAATAGATGTATTGGGGAAGGGAAACTTTGTTTTAGATAATTATAAGATGCCATTTGAAGCCAGGGCAATAGATTGTCCTGTAGCAGCAATTATAGCAATACTTGATTGCTTTTTGCTGATCAAAAGATGGCAAATAAGATGGAAGGTCCCTGGAAATCTGGGAATGAAGAATGATTATCCATAGGAGAAGTGAGTAGTAACAACAATGGTATTGTTATTACTAATAATAATTTACTTATTAATAATCGGTATTCACATAACGTTTTAATGTTCACACATATTATGTCAATTGTACCTCAAAACCACCCCATAATGTAAGTGCTATTATGATCCATTCCTATTTTCTAAATAAGAGCAAATAGAAAGAAAATTACTTACCTGGAATCACACTCAGATAAGTAAGTATATATGAAAGGTTTCAAACTCGCGATTTTCTGGCTCCAAATCTAACACTCCAACTATTATTCTACCTAGCTGCCTAAAGCAGAGTATATGGTAAAATGACTGTACAAGGTGGGCCTTAGTGTCCTGCTATCAGTGATGGCAGATAAAGAGTGATTCAAGGCTGGCTAGATATTTAGTTGTACTTACAATATAACAGGTGTCTCAAACATCCTTATGGTGATTGCCACCTTGACCAAACATCTGCATGCCTGAATATTTCAGCTATTATCCAGATGTTTGGATATCATTTGAATGCCACCTGTATGTGTATGAGTTTAATAAATAAGGTCTTTGGGAGATGATTTACAACTGTTAATTACTAGTGTGTCCACACACACACATTTTATTATCATTGGAATCAATATGCAATCCAATCTGGAGCGGAATCCTTTCCAGTTTTATTTTGTGTGAATTTATTACTCCTTACACAGGACAGTGAAGCTTAATTAAAGGCAGGGGCTGCAACTCGATTACTCTAATTATTCTATCCAGACAATGTGAACACCAACAAAGGGAAATGGGCATCAATCCCCCCATGTCAAACTCTCCCATTTCAGGAGTTTAATCATGACCCCTTCAAGAAAGAATCACAGTGGAATTTGGCTCAAGTCGATTGAAACATTTTCTTGCTGCAGTTTAAAGAAAAATACATTTATAATATCACTCTCTTCACTATCATACTAATGTGCCAGGCACTTTCCAATTGCTATCACTTTTAATGTTGTAGTAAGTATTCTAAAAGCCTAAGATTCAAGCCTGATCACTTTTCTTATGTCATACTGGAAAAGTCACTTTGCTTTTCTGTGCCTTAATTTCCCAATATGTAAAAAGAGGGAATCAAATTAGACGACCTTTAAAATTCTTTTCAGCTCATAATTACTTTATGCAGTTGCTTAATTTGATGTTCTCACAAGCATCAGGAAGCATGCCTTCCATGGATAGGAAGGTAAAAGGCTCTATGCTGACACTTCTGATGTGAGTTCTGGATGTCACCGTTTAGGAAGGACAGTACTAAAGTAGAGAACTTTTGAAGGAGTGAACTTGTATGGGGGAGGGTCTTGGGGATGTCATGCGAAAATAGGTGAAATACAGAGTCCGATTCTTTTTGTACAGCAAAATATATGGACGTGCATACATATATTGTATTTAATTTATACTTTAACATATGTAACATGTATTGGTCAACCTGACATCTGGGGGAGGGGGAGGGGGGAAGGAGGGGAAAACTTGGAACAAAAGATTTGGCCTTTGTCAATGCTGTAAAATTATCCATGCTTATATCTGGTAAATAAAAAGCTATAATTAAAAAAATCTGAAACTTGAAAAAAAAAAAGAAAATAGGTGAAATAAATTGTAGATTTTAACTTAGGGGAAAAAAAACTTAGGAGAAGGAATAAGAAAAATAGTTATATTTAAACTTGATGTCAATGGGGAGAAATATTGAAAAGATAAAGGCATTCATAATTGGGATGGGCTGTCTAAGGAGCTAGAAGCTACCTCCTATTCAGTTGGATATGGGAAGGCAGGTAGGTATCAATCATTTAAGCTCTTAGTATATGTCCAAGTTTAGAGAATATAAATCTAAGCAAGACAAAAGTTAATCCCTGCTGTCAAAAAGATTATATTATTTTTTATTATTTATTTTTGCTGAGGCAATTGGGGTTAAGTGACTTGCCCAGAGTCACACAGCCAGGAAGTGCTAAGTGTCTGAGGTCAGATTTGAACTCGTGTCCTCCTCAGGGCCAGTAATCTGCTCCTTTTTTCTAGCTCCTTGGATTGTTTTTAGGTTCTGGAATCGCATTCTGCATTCTGGAGTAAATGTAGGATGAAAGTAATAGGTTTTCTGCACTAATTTTGTGTTTCTACTGAGTTTGTGTTAATGTCAAATATACTAGTCATTTAATGACTGCTTTCAAAGGCCAGAGTCTTGGCATTTCAGAAATATTCTGTTCATTTTCCACTAAACTGAGTCTGCCCTCTTTAAACGAGACAGGAAGAAAGATAGACTTAGAATGGGGGTGGCCAGGATAGATATGGCAATTAGCAATCCAATTATTATAATCATAGTTACATTAATTATCTTTGTAAGAGCAATCATGAAATTAATAATATCAATTAAGACTTGTAACTTATCCACTATGTCATTACTATCTGACAGAACTGGATCTGGCACTTAAAGCTTTAATTCCCCTGGTCATACCAAGAGCTGATAGTTCCCTAGGGAATGAATAACTCCTTAGGAAGCTTGCTGTAATTTTTCCCTGGCATTTAGCATTCTGTGAACAACCATATTTATCTAGAGTGGCAAGCTGCCAAAAGTCCCACAAAGAAGGTTTTGAAACTGTGAAGCAACAAGTACGTTTTCAAAATTACTTGAATCAAAAAATGCTTTTGTGTTGAAAAGAGCATAATTCTCTGGTTTCAGAGTCAAAAAGAACAAGATTCAAGTCCCCCTTTCCTCTCCTTTAGACCAACAGCAAATCATTTAACTTCGATCAGTGGTATCAAGCTCCCAAACTATCAATAAGGATAGTTTCTTAGAATAACATGTATTGACATCGTTGTTTAGTAAGTTTCAATCTCACCTCAGTATTGATGGCTGCATTTGGGATCTTCTTGGTAAAGTTACTGAAGTAATTTGTCATTTCCTTTTCTAGTTCATTTTATAGATGAGGAAACTGAATGCCCTACGTCACATGTTTGAGATGAGATTTGAGTTCAGTTCTACCCATTGTGGTACCTCGCTGTCACCCATATTGACATTAACTATGTTCCATTTTATATTTATTTATTTTATTAGACATTTACCATTTACATTTTAATTGAGTTTAGTCAGAATTGGGAATGCTGTTGGTCGCATTTTTTGCTATCTTGGATCATCCTAGAAGTCATAGAAGAGATTTGGACTTGAATTGGGGGCATCTGTTTCCTGACCTGAGGCTTCTCTATACCAATGAAATCATATAGACTTCAGCCCAAGATAGGATTCTATCTTAATTTGAGAACACTACATATTTCAGGCTGAAAATTCCTCCCTCATTTGGCTTCTTTGAAAACCATCAACACCTTTCTCTGCCTACAGCCTCCAAAATAAAAAAAAAAAAAAAAAAGGAGGAGAGAAGAAATAAGATTCTTTGTGGTGGTCTTTGGCTCTGATGCAAAAGCTCAAAAAATATACCCTTTTTATGATTTTAGAGGGAGGAAAAACAGATTAAAAGTAAGCTGATTAGCACTAATGCAAATGAGATTTTTCTCTCTTTTGTTCTATCATACAGAGTTATAGAATTTTCAGCCCGAAGGGACTTTAAAGATCAACATTCTTAAAGGAGCCCAGCAACATCTCTTCTGGTTCAAAAAAGTAAGAGCAACATATCTTGTTTATCTCATATGGAGGGCAAACTTCTTCTTAGTTTGATTTTTCTGTCTAAAGAAAAAGAACAGAAGTTGAAATTCAAATATAATTCAGAATTTGAGTAATGCAATGAGCACTGACTTTTCTGTCCAATAAACAAACCAATCACATCTAAAATTTATGAGAAAAGAGGGAAATACACAACCTCTTAATGGACCCCCTGCTTCTCTAATTACATGTTGGTTGTCTAGTCTAAGAAATTAGCCCAGATATAGGTCAGATCTCAAGGCGAACATATTACATCCCTCATCAGTGATTCTTCACTTGGCTATAAATACACAAGTAAATATGGCAGACTCATGCTGGGCCCCCTTCTGAGCCTTAGAATTATGAATCCACTTCACCTCCGATGATACCCTCTCTGATTCTAAAATCCTGTGACTTGGATGACAATAGATTGCCCAAGAGCAAACTTTTTTGGTTTGTCCTCTGAAATTTCATTGATGATGGGGAGAGGGGAAAGTGTGTTTTTATTTGTTCATTTCTTTGAGCAGGACCCAAGAGATCAGTTGCCAATGGCCACCATTTGGTATTTATAATAAAACTATAAACATTGCTTAGTGGATAGAGAATTGTGGCCTGGAAGTCACAAAGCCTCAGGTCAGGAAACAGATGCCCCCAATTCAAGTCCAAATCTCTTCTATGACTTCTAGTATGATCCAAGATAACAAAAAATGCAACCAACAGCATTCCCAATTCTGACTAAACTCAATTAAAATGTAAATGGTAACTGTCTAATAAAATAAATAAATATAAAATGGAACATAGTTAATGTCAATATGTGTGACAGCTAGATACCACAATGGATAGAACTGAACTCAAATTTCATCTCAAACATGTGATGTAGGGCATTCAGTTTCCTCATCGATAAAAATACAGGCCTTACTTGTGGTAAATATTAATAGTTGTGCTAATGATTATATCTATATAATGCCTCAAAGTTTGCAAAGTATTTTACAAATGCCATTTTAATTTGTCTTCACATCCAGCCTCGGTTATAAGTGCTATCAATATCCCTGTTTTATAGCTGAGGAAACTGAGGCAGACAATAGGTAGTTTGTCCAGTATCACACATCTGTAAAGTGTCTGAAGCTAGATCTAAACTCATGTTTTCCTACCATTAGGTTAAATGTTCCATCTATTTTCCCATCTGTCACTCACACATAATCATCATGTGATATTTGGCAAATATCTTAAACTTTCCTGCTACCAGAAAACATTCTAACACTATAACTTGTAAAACAGTTTCTGATCTAAATTAATAGAAAGAGATTCTTCGTTTTTACTATATAATGCAAGTGAAAACAGGGTTGTTAGGGGGAGCCACAGTGCATAGAGTGCCAGGTCTGGAGTTAGGAAGATTCATCTTCCTGAGTTCAAATCCAGGAACTAGATACTTATTAGATATGTGACACTGGGAAAGACACTTAACGTCTGTCTGCCTCAGTTTCTGCCTGTAAACTAGGGATAAAAAAGAATATCACAGTGATGTTTGGAATGTGAAATAAAGTAATATGTAAAGGGCTTCACTTCTTTTATTATTATTATTATTGTTATTATTATTAATCAAGGAAATGAGAGAAATTTAGGCTACTGAAGCACATTCTACTTCTCAATCTATGATTCTCCATCTCTATGACATTAAACATTAGCCAGCTTATTCTACAAAGCAGGAAACAGAGACACACAGGGGAGCATGTGCTAGTCCAAGATCATATAGGTGATCAATAATAGTGCCAAGATTAAAAAAGAATCACAGATGTTTTTCTCATAGTGTTTTATGGTTTTTCTTCAATTACATGTGAAGATAGCTTCAACATTATTTTTATGAAGATTTGAGGTTCAAAATTTTCTTTCTTCTCTTCCCTCCCCTTCTCAAAACAGCAAGGATTTAATATAGATTATACATGAATAATTATCTTAAACATATCTCCATATTAGTCATGTTCACAGATTGTATTTAAAAGTTGGCAAAAACACGAGATATAACTTTTCTCAAGTAATCCTTGAAGAAACTCTGGAAGGAGGATAAGATTCCACAGAAAAGCTTAAGGTAATTTATATGGGTCACTTAGCTAGAGAGTGTTTGTGGCCCTATCAGACCAAGGTTATAAAAAGGATAGGATCATAATGGTGAAACTGGAAGATCCCACACCTAACTCTGCATTTTCAATTTATAGATAAGGAAACTGGGAAAATTAGTCTATTACAAGAGAAATAAATCTGCATGTGGAAACCAAAGAAGTTTATATTTTTATAACTGCAGGACAAAGGAAGGAGGGAATATCAAGAATGAGTGTGGTATGGGAGGGAGGAAAAAGACAAGAAAACTTCCCATGGGGAAGAGCAAGATGATAGGAAAAGGACATTATTTTCCCTTGGGAACTGCTAGATGGAGAAGATGGGAGGGCCTGATTATCTGCATAGATTCTAGCTGCACAGGCATTATTGCAGTCTGACACAGAGTGGTTGGAGCCCTTCTTGCCTCCCAAAGACTCACAGGGAGTCCAGCTTGAAGTGCAACAACAAATTATGTCAGCTCAGAGAGAGCTTCATCCTAGACACATTCAGGGCCTACTACATGCTCTAGGTCCAGTGCTTCTGGAAATATGGTAATTAAAAAAAGAAAAGGGAACAAAGACACCCTTAACGGTCCTTAATAAGGGAAAGAGGTTTTTCTAAGATCACCTTGGACTCCTCACTTCCTGGTCCAGGGTGCATCACACTGTCTCAGGATGCCCAAGTCCTTGATCAATGCTTTTCTACATCACTGAACTATAATAAAAAGGAGATAGAATGAATTTTGATAGTTTTTTTAATATTGCAATAATAAGAGATCATTTGAGCAATCACTAGGGTTGGTTTCTTTTTTCCTTCATTAACTGAAATGCTGTTAGATGCAGGCAATTGCACTAGGGGCAAAATAAATGCACACATGATTAAGAAATAATCCTTACCTACATGAACTTTGAATCTGCTTGAATTTGTCCTCGTGGTTTTCTACATTGTGCCTTTCCAAGGCAATTAATATACTGAAAAGAATCTTGGTTCTTAGGAGTAAAGACTGAAAGATTGACGGTTCTGTTTATTAGTTGCATGATTTCAGATATATCACAGTATTTCTGAGTTTTATCTCTTTAACTATAATTAGCAAAGCTCAGAAGTTTAGAATTGAGCCAGACCTCATTGCTTATAGGGACACATATTTAGAGCTGAAAAAAGATTGTAGTGGTCATCAAGTCCAATCCTGTCAGGTTACAGATGAGGAAACTGGTTTATAATTCAGTGACTTATACAAAGTCACATATGTAGAATACGACTAAAGTGAGATTCAAACCCGAGCCCCAAGACTTCAATTATGGCATCTTGTTTATCAGAAAGGATGACATGCAATACTTCCATCCATCCATGGAATCCTGAGGCAAATTAAATCAAACACAGAAAAGCATATCCAGGAAAGCTTGAGGAATAGAATCAATGGGTCATATAAAGGCCATTTAAAGAAATGAGGATTTAAAGGGAATATCTCTCTCTTCAATATCTGAAAGACTATTAAGGGAAAGAGAAATGAGGTTTGTTCTGCTTAACTCCAGAAGACAGAAGTAAAAGGAACATATAGAAATTGTAAAGAGGCTAAATTATGAGGAATATAAAGAAAAAAACATTCTAATAATTAAGCATATGTGTCAAACTAGAATGGACTCCCTCCTAGAAGCAATATAATAACTAATCACTAATATGTGACTTTTAATTTTGTGAGATCCCTTCCCATGGCCATACAGCCAGTGTCAGGGTTGGGATCCAAAGCCAAGTAGTCATGATTCTAACATTCTATCTATTGAAAATCTGGGATTCTGTGAATGTCTGCCATTTAGTCAAGAAGCATTTGTTGAGCACCTACTATGTGCCAGGCACTATGCTAAATGCTGAGGATACAAAAAAAAAAAAGGCAAGAAAAAATCCCTGTTCTTGAGGAATTCTTATTTTAATATAATAGTTTTCTGTGTACACATTGGCTTTCTCAAGTATAGGAAGTCACAACACATTGTCAGTGTCTAACTTTTGACATCCTAGACTCCTTCTAGGAGTTGCTGGGATAGAAACCAAGAATCACCCACATTGGCACTGTGGATGGGATACTATCAAAATGCAAAGACTGGAGTAGTGTATGCATTCAAAATGACAACTCTATAAATGCAAAGTTACAATTAACATATTGTACAATCAAACTCTTCCCTAATTCATTTATACCTCTCCCAGTCTGCTCACCAAGCATTTTTGGAATCTAATTGGCATGAAAGGCAGGATAAGCTATGTTCAACAAATTGGGTGTGAAACAATGCTAATTTAGATCATCCCTATCACACAAAAGTGCTGTTCCTATTTTTTTTTTTTTTACTAAAACTGAGGAGTTTGATGGCTCTGGGTAATCTCTGGACTAAGTTCCCAGGGAATTCTGGGTTGTTACTTAACAATTTTTTTAAAAAGCTACTTTATACTTTATATTTGTACTATATTTTTGGCATTATAGTGTCCCTCTCTCGTGACTTTGTACTTATTTTTGACTTACTTTAAATTCAATTTACTCACAAGTCAAGACATCATCCATCATCCACTATTTTACCCAACATCATGATGTCACTGGTCCTCTTAAAAAATGAAGGACAAACAATAATTTCTTTCACAAATGCTCCATTTCATAAATTCTTAGGCTCATAGATATAGGCTTGGAAGGGACCTTGAAGCTATCTACTCCAAAAACTTCCTTTTATAGATGAGAAAACTTAGTCCTAGAGAGGTTCAATGACTTAGCTGAGATTAGGTAAAATGTGGTAGGCCCTAGAGCTAGGACTTCAACTCAGATACTCTTACCCCAAAGAAAAAATTCTTTCTTTTGCATTTCATTGTTTAACCAACCTAACAGATAAAATACACTCTTGTGCATTTGTTAAAAAACAGTATTATTTTGGAATCAGGGTTCATATTCTTTCTGTAATTCATTTTCAGTGTGACCTTTCATAAGGAACTTAACTTCTTTGGAACTCAATTGCCTCAGCTGTAAAATGAGAGGACTAATGAAGGTGAAGGTCTTTTTCATTTGATCCCTGATTCTAAAATGAAATTCAGCTCTTTGAGGCTAAGAAATATTTCATTTTTGTTTTTGAATTGCTGGTATCTAGTACGGCACCAGAGCATCAAAGATATTTAATAGAATTGACATAAATAGAATTAAGAATTGAAGGCTGGGAGGAAGATAAAGAATGAGGATTCATTCCTTTCTAAGAAAAGCAAAACTGGACAAATTGTTAGATTTAGACCTTAGAAGTCCACTAGAAAAAGGCTTCTGAATGTTTTGTGTGTGAATGTGTGAGTGTGTGTGTGTGTGTGTGTGTGTGTGTGTGTGTGTGTGTACTGACCCTACTTTGGCAGTCTGATAATTTGGAAGTAATGGGAAAATTACCTAATCTGCCATTTTGCATAGTACTTTGTAGAGGCTCAGAAAGGATATGTAACTTCCCAAAAGCCATCATATATTTGTGTCAAACCTATTTTAATTGAGCCATAGTGAATGAGCTAAATATGGAAATGGTGGGAAAAAATGTTTAGCAAATTGTGTCTTTATAACTACTTTAATTATACAGTTTTAATAGCAAACTGAAAAAAAATAACCCAGTAATATCACTAAACTCCTTTTTGTTATTTTCAAAGAGAATGAAATAATCATTTCTCTGATTTGAGTCTGGAAATATACAGAATTCATAGAAAATGTTTTTAAGCGATATCATCTCCTTTTATAAGATTAGATTGACTAATGCTTGGGTTCTTTTAGAGAAAACTCCATGTTCCTAGTTTAAATTGTCCACACTATCAGAGGAAGTCATTCTCATCAGCTTTCTGGAGGAAGCTGAACTCTGGGAAATGATGCCCATTAGTAAGAAAGGAAGATAAAAGCAGGTGTTCTTCCCTCTAACAAAATCAGAGAAACTGCTTTCCCTCAAGGGGGGGAAATGTTTCTTAAAAGGCTTGGTAGGCTTTTTCAAGAAGACTTTGAAAAAAAAAGATTTTTTTTTCCCTAATCAGCATATGAGTTTACTTATTCCACTTGCCTACTGGAAATATTTTAAATGTTGAGCAAGTTTTTGATGTTGATGTGTTGGTTGAAATGACTTTATACTGAAATAGTAAAAGCTAGAATTTGGGGATTACAAAGCACTTTACATGCATTATTATATTTTCATCCTTCCAATAATCACATATAAGCATTATTATCTCTATTTTCAAATGTAAACACTGAATGCATCTCGTAAGCTGCACATTTGCCCCTGACTTGTTACCTACTGATTAGAAGTCCACTGTTCCTTCTTTCTCTCCCTCTTCATATTTCCTACTAAAAAGACCGTATGAACTTAAGCAAGTGTCTATTCTATATATAGGATAATTAAATTCCTTCCATCACATATTATAAGGAGACCCAGAAGTGATGGCAAAAATCAAAGAAAGATTCAGGTGGCATGAAATGGGAATGAGGAAATAATGTAATATAAGTTTAACCTTTGAAATGTGACCCTGAGTTATGTCTGAAGCCACTCATGTCTCTGTCTTGACTTGCTGTTTGGAATTAAGACATTATTTTTTTCATGGACACACTTATTGCTGTTTAGTAGCTTAGTCACGTTTTACTCTTGTGACTCCATAACAAAAAGGAGTTTAGATCTTGTGACCAAAGCAAGCCAATGGCAAAGATATTGTAGTGGTTTTCCATTAGAACAGTGTAAACCCTCTTTATAATTCACTACAGGTATAACAATAACAACAACAAATTCAAGGTAAGAGTCAGAAATAAATGTTCTTAAAGTGTGACTCAGATGTCTATAATCAAAGGCACAATGCTTTTAACTAGATGGTTAACTAGATGGTTTAATAGAAGGAGGTAGATCTGACCTCATACATTGCAGTGATACTGAGGAGGTAAGACTATGACTGAAATATTATTGTGAAAAAATAGTTTATTTTTGACCATTTCTTTTTTCTTAATTAAAGCTTTTTATTTTTAAAATATATGCAAGGAGCAGACATCAAAACCATTTGGCACTGGCTAAGAAACTGAGGTAGTTGATCATTGGAATAGGTTAGGACAAAATAGTCAATGACTATACTAATGTAGTGGTTGACAAATCCAAAGACCCTAGCTTTTGGAATAAGAACTCACTATTTGACAAAAGCCACTGGGAAAATTGGAAATTAGTATGGAAGAAATTAGGCATTGATCCACACCTAACACCCTATACCAAGATCAGAAATGGGTTCATGATTTAGACATAAAGAGTGATAGTATAAGAACATTAGAAAAACTAAGAATAGCTTATTTCTCACATCTCTGGAGAAGGAAGGAATTTTGTTGCCAAAGAAGAATTGGAGTACATTATTGAATGTAACAGGGATAATTTTGTTGATATTAAGTTAAAACGTTTTTGTACAAACAAAATTCAGACAAAAAAATAACCCAATGCAGACAAAATTAGAAAGGAAGCAATAGACTGGTGGGGGAAAATTACATTCAAGGACTCTGATAAAGGACTCAATTCTAAAATATATAGAGGACTAACTCAAATTTATAAGAATTCAAGTCATCCTCCAATTCATAAATGATCAAAGGATATAAACAGATAATTTTCAGATGAAGAAATTAATACCATTTCTAGTCATATGAAAAGGTGCTCCAAATCACTATTATTCAGAGAAATGCAAATTAAGACAACTGTGAGGTATCACTACACATCTCTCAGATTGGCTAAGATGACAGGAAAGGACCATGAGGAATGTTGGAGGGAATGTGGAAAAACGGGGACACTAAGACATAGTTAGTGGAATTGTGACCTGGTTCAACCATTCTGGAGAGCAATTTAGAACTATGCCCAAAGGACCATCAGACTCTGCATATTCTTTGATTTTCAACTGGGTTTATATCCTAAAAAGATCATAAAGGAGGGAAAGGGACCCACATGTGCAAGAATGTTTGTGGCAACCCTTTTTGCGGTGGCAAGAAACTGGAAACTGAGCACATGCCCATCAGTTGGGGAATGACTAAATAAATTATGGTATATAAATGCTATGGGATATTATTGTTCTGTAAGAAATGACCAGCAGGATGATTTCAAAGAGGTCTGGAGAGATGTACATGAACTGATTGCAAAGTGAAATGAGCAGAACCAGGAGATCATCATGTACACAATGATCAATGCTGATGGAAATGGATCTAGTCAGCAATGAAATAATTCAGACCAGTTCCAATGATTTTGTGATGAAAAAAGCCATCAGCACCCAGAGAGAGAACTGTAGAAAATGAATGTTTAAAATTATTTGTGATCAGAGAAATGCAAACTAAGAAACTTGCATGAACTGATGCTAAGTGAAATGAGCAGAGCCAGGAGTCATTGTGTATAAAAAAAAATCAGGATTACTCGATGATTAATGCAACAGGAGACTCTTTTTGTTGTGTTTGCTTGCTCTTGTTTTCTTTCTCATTTTTTTCCTTTTGGATTTGAGTTTTCTTTTATAGCATATTTGTGGAAATATGTATAGAGGAACTGCACATATATAACATATTGGATAACTTGCCAACTCAGTGAGGAGGTAGAGGGAAGTGAAGGAAAAAAATGAGAACATAGGTTTTTATAGGGATGAATGTCAAAAATTATCCATGTATATATTTTGAAAATAAAAAAGCTTTACTTTAAAATATCCAAATATATGTATGACAATTATCCAATATGAAATATATTTTATTTTGAAAGAGCATGATAAAGGAAATAGAACAAATAGTACTGTGCATTAAAAGGACAGGGCAGCCTAGGTGGTACTATAGTACATAGAGTACTGGGCCTAGAGTCAGGAAGGCTCACTTTTCTGAGTTCATATCTGACCTCAGACACTTTTTTGGCTGTATGATTCTAGGCAAGTCATTTAATCTTGTCATTTCCCCTTGCTTGTCTTAGTTCCCTCATCTACAATGTTATTCAGAGAAGGAAGTAGCAAGGCAACCCAGTATCTTTGGCAAGAAAAACCCAAATGGGATCAAAAAGAGTCAAATATTTCTGAAGCAACCAAATAACAATAAATTAAGAAGATAAACTTAGCTAAGAAAGAAATGAATCAGAGGCACAATCATAATGAAGAGAGGAGTAATAAGCAGAGATGCCAAAAAATTGGGATATTATCAATATCCCTTAAACTGAAGGAGGAACTAGATGATTTCCGAAAGTAAATCATATACCTGATATTGAATGACCAGGAAATTCATTGGCCAATTTAAGCAAAAAAATATTCTGAAGATGGAAATAAGAGAACAAAGATGGATGCTGAATTCAAAAGAGAATTATGTTCTTATAAGAAAAAAAAATTGTCAGAAGTACAAGATCTTGAATGAGAAAAACTGACAAAGGATGTTCAAGACAGCAAGAAAAAAAAAAAAAGAATTTTTGCATTATATTAGGATCAAAGAGAAAAACTTCCTTAGAATGACCTGAATTATGAGAACATGTGAATAAGAGAAGACACAGCTCTTTTTTTTTTTTTTTAATTCAGTTCTCTCTAGTCAGTAGAATTATCTTTGGAATGGGAAAGGAACAAACAGAAGAAGGATAATGAGAAGTCCAAAACCAAGACCAGTTAATTAAAAAAGAATAGTAAGGGAGAATTGAACTGAACTCAATGAGTTCATCACCAAGCTACATCCCAGGGTTAAAAGTGCTGATTATTATGATTTCTGGACCATTATCAGTAAAAAGAAGTACTATAGGATTGAAAGATGTCAAGTGCTGCCCCAATTTTCTAAAGAAAGCAAGCAAATGAATACAGACAAAACAATAAGAGAGGAAGAGAGGAAAGGAAAGAGAGAGGGAGGGGAGGAGAGAGGAGAAGAAATTAGAGGAGAAAAGGGGAAGAAAAGGGATAGGAGAGGAAGGGATAAAAGGAAAGGGAAGGAGAGAAGAAAAGAAAGGAGAAAAGAGAAGAGGAAAGAAGAGAGGAAATGAGATAAAGGGAGGAGAGGAGAGTGAAATATATTTATTATAAAGGACAGCTAGACACTGGGCCTGAAATCGAGAAGTTTTCTTCTTGAATTCAAGACACTTTCTAAAGGTATGACCCTGCAAAAAGTACTTAACTCTGTTTGCCTCCATTTCCTCATCTGTTTAATGAGCTAGAAAAGGAACTAAACTGCTCTGGTATTTTTGCCAAGAAGGGGGTCACAATGAGTCAAATAGAATTGAAAATGACAGAACAACAACAAAAAGAAAAAAAAATAACTAGATTCAGGAAGCTTGCCTTTGATCCCTAGCAAAATTCAAAATTTATTATTAAAGGACAGGTTTTTGAACATCTTGAAAAGAAAAAAAAAGTGGTAATCACTAATAGCTCACATGATTTCTACATGTACCTATGTAGGTAGAATTCCCAACTATCCCTCCTATTTCTACCCTCAGGGGCTAGCAACCCTTACTCCTGCCTCCTAGAAACAACTCTTGTGCTACTTACTGGAGGATAGGTCACATGTCTTCTTCTCCAATGCTCTTATTTTTTCTCTCTAAGCTATAAAAATCCTGAGGTTTTTCATTGGTTTCTCCTATAATATTGACTTCAAATTCCCATGGACCCTTTCTACTTCCTTTCCTATTTGTCCCTATTTGTCTGGTATACTTTGGCTATATTTATAATAACTGACTTATCAGGGCATTTTTTTATCATCATCATGAAAAATGGAAAGGCAAAGCAGAAAAATCTTCATGTTCACAAGGGGGTGGGAGTGGAGAGAGGAGTGTCATTGCACAGGAAGCTGTTCTCATCACAACCTGCCTGCAGTCTAGTTTGCAGGGCCTTTAGTCAAGCTCCTGAGCAATTTCTAGCTCTAATCAGGGAAAAGCTAAATTCCCTTCATCCATCATTAAAGATTGTTTATCAAGATGTGGCAGACGAATTAGTGTAATCCTTATCATTTAATGTAGCCCAGCTTGATACCTAGGATAGAATTAGTTCTTGAAATTAAGAAGCTTAAGGATGTGGGGAAATGTGGACTCTTCAATTGAAGTTTCTAGAAAGAGGGAGGGTGCAAGGAGTGGAAGGATGCCCATAATTACTGTAATATGGAGAGAAAACAGATGTGAAAGGAGGATGTTTCCATCCACATACATGTAATGACTGTGTGTCAAAATGGAGGGGGGGAATGTGAAACATTAACTATGAAAAAATTATTTTGCAATGGCCAAGACAATTCTAACTTTTATTCTTCCACTAAGATACAAAGTCAGGATGATTCCCTTTTACTGGTTTCCATCTTTAAAATATATGAGGTATATATATATATATATATATATATATATATATATATATATATTTATTTATATATAAAAGCACTCTAAGCACCCAATATTCCTTTTGAGACACCAAAATAAGGCAATTGATCGAGACAGAAAGAAACTTCAAATATTAGTTTTATGTGAGATTTTCAGACCAACTACAAACCTGCATACTGGAGTTTCCCTGATTTCTTAAATTAGAAATAATTTCAATCATGGAGATAATGCCATGATATTGGAAAACTCCTTAATTGTCTTCAAAAGATGCTGCTGTTTGATAGGCTTGGCAAAATATTAACTTCCTATTCAAGACAATGTCCAGATTTAGGACTATGTTAAACATAGATTGTAGAACACTGGATGGGGTGGGAGATAGGGAAGTTATTGGGGTAAAGTGAATTTGTTAAAAGTTAGAAATATCATTTTTCCCATTGGTGAGTTCACCATTAATGCCCTCCATTTTCCATCTATCTTTATGTATTATTCTTTCCCATTAGAATGTAAGTTTCATGAGAGTAAAATTCATTTTTCTTTGTGTTTTTATTTTAATCCTGAACTCTCAGCCCAGTAAATAGTACACAGTAAGCGTTTAATAAATGCTTTTTACCTTGGCTTGTCCAAATAAGCAGGGGATTAGAAGCAGAAATATACCACTTTTATTGAATTGTAACTTAAAATTAAAATGAATGGACTCCTGAGTTTTAGTGGCCTTATTTTCATTTTTTTTTCCTTTTGACAAAAATTGAGCTCTCTGTCTTGGTTCCCATTCTCCTTCAACTTTAAAAGACACCTGCTGGGATGAAGTGACGGGGTTGGAGATTGTGGTTTGTTTATTGTGTGTGTGTGTGTGTGTGTGTTTTTTACCTGCCAACACCGATGATTTAGGAGGAAAGATGAGAGGCTACAGCAGCGTAGAGCTGCTAGGATAACAAAATCACAGACTGTTAGAGCTGGAAGAACACTTAAAACATAGAAATCAAAGTGTCTCTGAATCTAGAGTAGGAAGGCATCTCCAGGGCTATTTAGGACAGCCCACATGTGAGCAAGAATACAATCTACAAAATAGTTAATAGGTGATTATTCAGCCTTTTTTGGAAGACTGGTACCCACTAACTTTTAGAAAGCCAATGACACTTGTAACTCTGTATCCTAGGAAATGTTCTATAATATCAAATCTAGAGCCATCTCGTTTCAAATTCTAGCAATTTTGTCTTAATGCTTTCCTGTATAAGTACATCAAATGCCTTTACCTTGAGTAAGCTAGATAGCTTTGTGAATAAACTGCTAGGTCTGGAATCAGGAAAACCTGAGTTCAAATCTGGCCTCCAAGACTTACTATCTATGGTACCCTAGCCAAATTGTGTAACCTTTGTTTGCTTAATTTACTGGAGAAGGAACTGGCCAACTGATGCCATATCTTTGCCAAGAAAACCTCATGGACAGTATTGATATGATATAGTCCACAAGGTTATCAAGAGTCAGACATTTGGACAACTGAATCCTACTGACATGACAGCCACTTGCTTAAAATACATACTGTTTTTTTTTTTAATATCATTTATCATTTCCAAATATACTCTCTCTAGTCACTTCCAAAAAGAGCTATTCCTTATAATAATTTGAAGACGAATCAGCAAAACAAACAGCACATCCATCAAGTCTGCATATATATGTGTGTACATATAAGTGTATGTATATGTGTCATATATGTACATATGTGGATTGTATACATACACACAATATTCCATAGGTATAATCCCATCCCAAAGCGGGAAAGAAGGGAAGAAAGCTGATTTTCTCCTCTCTTCTCAGGGATTAAACTTGATTGTGGAAATTTTGCAGTATTTAGTTTCATTTTGTCATTGTTTTCAATTTTTACTAAAGTAGATTTATACTGTATTACTAATATTTGAAGACAGCCAATATATCCCCAATGAGTTTTATCTTCTTTTGGATAAATTTTTTCTAGCTTCTTTAACTCAGAACATTAAATTTGAAGTATACTAAGGAAAAGAATTTCATCCTTGTTTGAAAAAATTGACATTGTTTTATTATTATGTTATACTGTAAACACTTTATGAAAAATCAAACATTCCCATAAACCTATTGCTCTTTATATCTGAGGACAAAGAAAAAAAAAATCACCCACTGAACATGACGACCCAAGCCTGTAATCCAAGTTACAGAAGGCTGAAGCAGTCAGATTTTTTGTGCTAAGGATTTCTGAGATGGAGTGTACAGAGCCTAATGGGTGTCTACACTAAACTTGCCAATGATGTTTTCAGTAGCTTTGATTTGGGTTCACCAGATTGGTTATAGAAGGGCAAAGAACTGAAGTTAAAATAAGTAATACTTTGTTTAGCTTTTTATTTTTGTTTCATTTTGTTTATTTTTTTCTTTTTTTTTTTTACCTTAAGTATATTTACTTATTTAAAACATAAATGCAAAATAAAAGATTGCAAAAAACAAGAAGAAAAAAGAGTAAAAAATTGTTATGTGCCCAGCAGAACATCAGGAAAGATTGAAAATGTGCCACAATAAGTTTCTATTTCAAGAAAGAAGTAATAAGATTTTACTTTTAAAAAGTTAAGAATATCTATGCTAAATAGAGTGGAATTGAGCCTATGAGTAATACTAGTACTTCAAACCTGAAAAATTAGGAGGAAGGAAGGAAGGAAGGAAGGAAGGAAGGAAGGAAGGAAGGAAGGAAGGAAGGAAGGAAGGAAGGAAGGAAGGAAGGAAGGAAGGAAGGAAGGAAGGAAGGAAGGAAGGAAGGAAGGAAGGAAGGAAAGGGAAGGGAAGAAGGAAGGGAGGGAGGAAGAGATGGAGAAAGAGAGGGAGGTAAGAAGAGAGGGAGGGAGGGAGGAAGGGAGGAAATCAATCTATAGCAATATCTGACAGTATAAGCCATATATAGCATCCATTATTTACCAACTCTCTATGAGAGAATCATAATGTTTGTCTACATCTGGGATTATTCTTTGTATTTAACGTGAATTCTAAAGTCTCTTAATATTGTTGTAAGTGAGCTTTCCTTGATTAAACACCTACTATGTGCCAGGTACTTCATAAAAGTATCATTTTCCTTGTGATTTTTCCAAATATAGTTCTCTTCATTGTGCTTTCTTTGTTTTCTGTGAGAGGAACGTATAATTTGATAGTTCATTGATTTAGATCTGAAGAGGATCATAAACATCAGTTGACTATCTAAACCATTCATTCATTCATTCACTCACAAGTTATTCACTGAACATTGATCATATGCCAAGCACCAGTTAGGGAGAGAAAGAAGTCAGAAGACCTGGACTTTGCAGCTGGCCTGTGCTTGAGAGAAACTGAGAGAACTAGTGCTAGAGCAGAAGCAGATGACCTCTAAAGTCAAGTGTCTTCATTTGGAGACCCTTTCTTAGGTCATTTCTTTGACACTCAACAAATGGGTCATTATCCTGGTCAATTGAGCTGCTTTAATCCTCACAGTGGTGAAGCTGGAGGTGATGGCTTAGTTCACTGAGCGGTCAATTCCATGTAGATGCTTGAATGATCACAACCACTATTTTGCCTGATTTGAACAGTTTTCTCCTTTTGTACAATCCTTCCACAGTAACAAATGGGAAAGAATCTGCTCAAAAGATATACAAATATTCTATGTGGTAGTAAAGACCTGAAAGCCACTAATTGAAGAATGAATGGAAAAAAATAATGGTATGGAAGAGAGTGATTGAATAATAGGTCATAAGAAATGTTGAATATGAAGCAATGAGACAAGCAAGCATCATTTTATTTGAAATCATATAGAGTGAAAGAAGTAAAAGAAAACAATCCATACAATACTATAGAGAAAAGCAGAATTGCAAATGAATGCATAATTGAATTCTGATCAATATCATGACAAAATGTGGCTTCAAATGATTAGTATTAAAATTTCGTGAACTGGGCAAGTGGCACCTGCTGAGATTAGACAATCTTACATTTTGGAGTTCTCACTTACATTTTGGCCTAGTTAGACTGTGTTTATGCTAATTCTGATGTGAATATGATGAATCCACAGGAATCATGAGACATCAGATTATCTAAGGAACAACAAACTAGCCTAGGGGAGAAAAAAAAAAAAAAAGAAAGAAAGAAAGAGAAAGCTTCTTCCACACTGATCAGTAAAATGACCAGGCCTATGAATTGCTACTATATTTCTATCCTGGAAGGAAAGAAAGAAGGAGGGAAGGAAGGAGGGAGGGAAGGAAGGAAGGAGGGAAGGAAGGAGGGAAGGAAGGAAGGAAGGAAGGAAGGAAGGAAGGAAGGAAGGAAGGAGTAAGGAAGGAAGGAAGGAAGGAAGGAAGGAAGGAAGGAAGGAAGGAAGGAAGGAAGGAAGGAAGAGAGGGAAAGAGGGAGGGAAGGAAGGAAAAAGAGAAAGAAATAAGGTACTTCACCTTTCAATGGAGAGATGGTAGATGAGAGAGAAACTGGTAGGCAGGTAAACAAAACAATATATATTATATATTATATTGTAAGTATGTGTATGGGTTGTTATTGTTTAGTCAATTAGTCATGTCCAATTGTCTCTTGGTAGGTCTTTCATTACTTAATGGATAGGTCCCAAAAATGTGGACAGTATAATCTACATTCTTGATTTACTGAGATAACAAGCTCACTGATGGGGATGTTTTCTTTTTAGTTTTTTTTTTTTAATAAAACTTTTTATTTTCAAAACACATGCATGGATAATTTGAGAATATTGATCCTTGCATAGCCTTGTGTTTCAGATTTTCCCCTTCTTACCTCTCCCATCCCCTAGTGGCAAGCAATTCAATATATGTTAAAAATGTTAAATCCAATATGTGTAAACATATTTATACAATTCTCTTGCTGCAAAAGAGAAATCAGATCAAAGAAAGAAAGAAAGAAAGAAAGAAAGAAAGAAAGAAAGAAAGAAAGAAAGAAAGAAAGGAAGGAAGGAAGGAAGGAAGGAAGGAAGGAAGGAAGGAAGGAAGGAAGGAAGGAAGGAAGGAAGGAAGGAAGGAAGGAAGGAAGGAAGGAAGGAAGGAAGGAAAGAAGGAAGGAAAGAAGGAAGGAAAGGAAGGAACGAAGGAAGGAACGAAGGAAGGAAGGAAGGAAGGAAGGAAGGAAGGAAGGAAGGAAGGAAGGAAGGAAGGAAGGAAGGAAGGAAGGAAGGAAGGAAGGAAGGAAGGAAGGAAGGAAAGAAAGAAAGAAAGAAAGAAAGAAAGAAAGAAAGAAAGAAAGAAAGAAAGAAAGAAAGAAAGAAAGAAAGAAAGAAAGAAAGAAAGAAAGAAAGAAAGAAAGAAAGAAAGAAAGAAAGAAAGAAAGAAAGTTAATGAGTAGGAAAACAAAATGCAAGCAAACAACCACAAAAGGAGCAAGAATGCTATGTTGTGACCTACACTCAGTTCCCATAGTCCTCTCTGGGTGTCGATGGCTCTCTTCATCGCAAGACCATTGGAACTGGCCTCAATCATCTCATTGTAGGAAAGAGTCATCCTCATCAAAATTGATCATCATATAATCTTGCTGTTACCGTGTACAATGATCTTCTGGTTCTGCTCATTTCACTCAGCATCAGTTCATGTAAGTCTCTCCAGGCCTCTCTGTATTCATCCTGCTGATCGTTTCATGTACCTTTATTCAGCCATTCCCCAACTGATGGGCATCCACTCAGTTTCCAGTTTCTTCTCACCACAAAAAGGGCTGCCCCAAACATTTCTGTACATGTGGGTCCCTTTCCCTCCTTTAATATCTCTTTGAAATATAAGCCCAGTAGTAACACTGCTGGGTCAAAGGGCATACACAGTTTGATAACTTTTTGAACATGTCCTATTCTTTATGACCCCGTATGGAGTTTGCCATATGGCAAAGATACTGAAATGATGTGTCATTTCCTTCTCCAGGTCATTTCAGAGATGAAGAAATTGAGACAAACAAGTCCTTAACTGACTTGACTGGGACGTAGCTAGTAAGTGTCTAAAGATGAATTTGAACTCAGGTTCTCCAAACTTCAAGGCTGGGACTCTTTCTACTGTAGCATCTGGCCACCCTTCATATGCATATACTTATATGTATATTTACATATGTATAAATATTTGTGTTTGTCCTACTCTTGAAGATCCCATGGATCATGCTGGCTGGGAGTTTCTTGACAAAGTTTCTGGAGTGGCCATTTCCTTCTCCAATGAATTAAGACAAAGAGGTTAGTGATTTACCTATAGTCACATAGCTAGTGTCTGAGACTGACTTTGAACTCAGGTCTTCCTCACTTCAGGCCCAACATTTATCCATCAAACCACAAAAGGGCCTCCTATAAAGGTGTGCTTTTGTCTATGTGTGTATATGTACAAATATCTACACATATACATATACACACATGGAAGTGCATACATTTGTACATAGGATATATGTGTATACATACACATTATATATATATATATATATATATATGTATGTATAGAGATAGATATTCAGATAGATATAAACACATATCTATGAATATATGTGTAATGTTCAGATCGTCTCTCAATTATATTCCTTCTCTGAGAGGAGGTTTCTTTTCTGTATAATCTTTTCCTCTGTGAGCTGGTTTCTTGAGAAGCTTCTAGAGCCTTCCCCTCCAAAAGTGTGGGATTGCTGGACTTTCGAATCCATGGGACATCTTCTCTTTGACTCAATCCAGACTGCCTCCTTGCCCGACTGTCCTCCTCTTTTATCCTTCCAGAGAATGGGCTTGTGGGAACTCCTTCAACCAATGAAATTTGCTCCTTTTAAAGGTTGTGTCAACTCCTTTTCAGAACTCCTTTTAAAGATGTGAATTAAAGATGTGAACTAGAGAATTGTTAAGTACCGACTTAGCACTTAGTAAGAACCTAACATATATGTATATGTAAATGTATTCAAATAACTGCAAAATAGGTGTGTAAGAGCATTATAGCTCTGTGACAACCAAAAGAAAATAAATGCAATGTTAAGAAAAGCAATGTTTTTGACATCTAAAAAACTAAGCCCACACATAAACAACTTTTTTTAGATCTTTGTGAGCATTTGTAAGTCAGTTTTAATTTTTTTTTTATTTCATTATATAGATAAATAATGATACAAAAATATCCAAACATGCAAACAATCCAACCATAACTATGGTGTACCTTTTATCCCCTTTTATTAGTTCTGCTAGTGTCTTCCATTCCATTCCATGCAATAAAGCTTTTCTGAGCACCTACTATGTGCAAGACTGATATGGCATAGCAAAACAAGGTGCTTCTCATGAAGTTAGTAAAATCTGGCTTCACATTACACTTCTCATACATACAAGATGAGTGACCATGGTCAACTCATTGAACTTCTCTGAACTAAAGCCAATGGTCTGAGGCTATACAGTAAAAATATATAAATATAGCAAATAAGGAGGGAAAGGACCTGAGTTCAAATCCTAATCCATTTACATTTTTGTGACTTTGAGGAATTAACTTGAACTCTTTACATATAACTTTCCTCCGCAGCAGAATGGAAGTGTTAGACTAGACACCTTTTAAAATAGTCACCATCTCTAAATCTATGAAGATATAGAAAGTCAGCAATCTAAGTTGATGGAAAACATTCACATCCTGATGAAATCATACGTCACTGAGGTATGAGGATGACAGCTGAAGGTAAGATAATAAAATTAATAATAATAATAATAATAATAATACCCTCATATTTTAAATAACCTTCAGGAAGAGCAGTCCCACAATATAATATGTGCAAGTATTATTATGCTATTTTGCAGATGAGATAATTGAGACTTCACAAGCTTGAGTGATTTTTTCCTAGATCACAGTTAAGAAGTTGGAAACTAGAATTCAGCCTCAATTTTCTGATTCTCAATTCAATATTCCTTCCATGGCTGTTCTGTCTCTAGGGAGGGACATCTGAGTGTTATTTTCTGTTCTTTCACAGGAAAAATCCTCTTCTTTTACAGAGGAAAATATTAAGCTCAAGAGAAAAAGTGATTTGCCCGAACTCACAAAGTAAGTTAGCAGCAAACCCTCAATGGACCTTGATGACTCCATAGCTGCTACTCCAAACCTCTTTTCTTCCTCCTCTACAGGGTGTTGGAACCTGATTCTTTAAAGGTTTGCTTGACCCTCAATCATGCCTATCAGTTCTGCCTATACATTCACATGAATATTGTATATTTTGGCATAGTGACCCACATCAACTGTAGATCTATATTTATAGACCTTGAATTGTGAACCTCTGGCCCAACCGCTGACTCTTTTATAGTAAAGAACCATTTGTCCTGTGTTGTAGTCTGAACATTTTCTGATTTCTGGAAGCTACTCTTTTTTTCTATTCCAAAGGCTGTCTATGCCCTAGGCACACCCACAAACTCCTTCCTTTTTGCTCTGTCCATTTTGAGGAACCTCCAAAATTTAGATGATGTCTACCTAGAGCCTTCCAGATTAGGAACTTCCCATTACTTGCCTTGTTGTCTTTGCCATTAAAATAAAAGCTCCCTTAGAGAATTGGCCGTGTCTGCATTTACTCTTTGAATTAACAGTAACTAGCATAGTTCTTGGGTCAGATATTTCTTCCTTTGATCCAAGAAGATGGAAACTAATATCTTAATAACTTAATATCTGTCCTAGATCTCGCCGGTAAAATGAATGAGCCTTCTTGATCTCTGAATGTCACTGAGCCCTGTCTGAGGTGCCCCTATGACTTATATATAATGGACCTAGAAATCTCAGTAGAAATTGGTGTATCCATGAGCATCTGTAGTCCAAGCATTCTAAACTCCCTCCTCTTAAGTTTTGCTGAAGACCATCAAGTTAGGGTTCCTTCAAAAATAAATCTCTGATCTTATTTGTTTTCTTACTTCTCCAAGTTCCATAAGTATCAGATCTGACCTCAGTGTGTGTGTGTGTGTGTGTGTGTGTGTGTGTGTGTGTGTGTGTGTGTGTGTTATTTGTAATGGGGAGAGAAATGTGGAGTCTGGCTATAATATCGAAGTGTCATCTATTAAGTCTGTCATGATTAAGAGATTCTCTTTAAATGGTGAGTGGCTACAGAAGTTCCTATTCTGGGATCACATTGTGTCAAAACATCTCTATTAATTCAATGTTTTTAATCATCCAAGGTTACTACAACATGGAATCAGCAAAAAGAGATCAGGGAGTAGAATTAAAATCACCATTCAGTCCTTCAAAGATCATATTATTTGTGGATTCTTGTGTTGAGAAATCATCAGCTTATTGAGAATAAAGGCAATCATTGTCTAAATGAGCTTTTAACTGCCTTGATATTTAAAAGATATGGTTGCTGAGTTAATAGAGACAGTGAATATGGTCGTAAGCTGCCACTCAAGGGATGTACAAAAATTGGTTGCTAGCAGAGGTGACCTTTAACTAAGGGGAAGACTGCTTTGTACTTGTCACCTCGGGGATTTGATGCAGTTGTTTAAAAAAGGAAACCCGCCTATTGGAAATGGCCTTTGCGGCTTCTACTACATTTATGCTGCTGCTGATTCCAATAAGGCAATGACTTAATATTGGGAGGGGAATGCACCAAGAACAAGAACTCAATGGATTTTTCACTAAGAAAAAATGACTATTGGTATAGAATTATTGAATTTTGATAACTTCATAATATAAATTTTAAATCTTTTTAAGCATTCTCTCTAGTCTTATCCCCCTCATTTTGCAAAAGAGAAAATGGAGGCCCAGAAAATAAAATAACATCAGAGATTCAGAACTAAAAACAATGATGTGTCTACAAAGGAGGAGGAGACTGACTTTGCCAACAAAGATTTTCCTGATTTCAAATCTCATAACATTTGTGGGAGAAATTTTTAAGTGGATACTTGGAAGTCTAGACATTAGCTAAGAACTTGGCTTCCTCAAGCCCTGTAGCAATTCAGGGTGAAATTTGCCACTCAGGAAAGAAAATAAAGCATCAGATAAAGCTTTGAATTAATCCTAATCTCATCAAGTTGTGTCAGAATTCTCATAACCATGATGAATAGAAATGGGCTCCATTCTCATCTCCCTGCTGAGCCTCCTGCCATGGCAAAATGCCTCTGGGAAAAGTCATCTTGACTACTTTAATCAGAATTCAAGGCTTTATCTCTTCTGAGACTATTGTATCCCTGACTGAGGATTTTAGTCCTGGACCTTCCTCTTGGACTTCTAAGGAAATAAGAGCTTAGTCTGAGTCCCTGGTGACTACAAAGGAAAGCAGTGAATACCGGGAATGAAAAAATGACCCCACATGAATCAGGTCTTTTATGTGATACACAGGGAGACTCCTTTCAGTACCTATGAAAGTTATTGCTTGGTGGTCAATAGCCATGAAAAGGCATCTAGGTGGCACAGTGCATAGAGCTGGGCCTACAGTCAGAAACACTCATCTTTTAGAGTTCAAATCTGGCCTTCGACACTAGCTGTATGAACCTGGGAAAATCTCTTAAATCTGTTTGCCTCAGTTTCCTCATTTGTAAAATGAGCTAAAGAAAGAAATGGCCAATCGCTCTAAAATCTTAGCCAAGAAAACACCAAATGGGGTCACAAAGAGTTGAACACCACTGAATAACAACATAAAAGCCCACTCCATAAATTAATTTGCTTTAAATCAATGTAATAGATTTTGTAACAATACATTTCAATGGTGCATATGTCTGCCTATGAGGCCTATATAAAATATATATAGATGGCATGGATCAGTTCTCATCCAGAGGGCCCAAGCTTTGACGGACATAGAAAACAGAATTTCTCTTTTCAATTGAAGAATTTTTTCCTTCAGTGTATCCATAATTTCATGGGTATTTGTGGTCCTTTCAATGGTACAAATCACAAACTATCTATGCCTTCTCATTTAATATAATTCTTGATGCTGACCTTCAATAAACCCTCCACCAAGAATCTAACCAAAAACTTGGGGATAAAAATATATTACTAGCTGTATGGTTTTGACTTACTAAACTAAGGTATTTTAAATTAGCATCGCAGTTGCTGGATAGTACAATGCATAATAAGATCCGATTTCCATATTGGAATTTATATTGTTGATATATTGAAGCTTAAAAGGGACCTTGGGAATCACTTAGTTTTAAAATCATAGAATAAGAGCTTCAAAATATCTTAGAAGCAATCAAATCCAAATTCTTCCTTTAATAGATAAGGAAACTGAGAACTTCTCTGAGGTCACATGAGTAGTAAATGCAGAGCTTGGATTTAAAATAATTCCTCTGACTCTAAATTACTATAGCATGTTGCTTCCCAATGAGTTACACTGGTTATTGTTACATATACTCTTGGAATTTCCAAACTACAAGAAGCCATATCAAGAACAATTAATTTAACAACTTTACATTTATTTAATTTATTTATTTTAGCGGAGGCATTTGGGATTAAGTGATTGTACTATAGTTACCTTTTAGTGTTCTGCCTCAGTTTCCCTAAATTGTTCTGCCTCATTTCCCTTAAATTATCTTGCCTCAGTTTCCCTAAATTGTTCTGTCTCTGTTTCTTGAATTGTTCTGCCTCAATCCCCTGTTCATTAGGCCTGAGATAATTAGGGCTGTGGAGATCTCTCATTCCAAAAGAATCATAAAACTCCAGATGTCCTATCTCAGATACCTAATTGGCATCCTCTACCTCTATGTCTCCAGACTTTCTGTCTCTAGTTGTCTACCCCCTTCACTCCCAGTTTATCAGAATTTATAGTCCTACCCCCAACCTGTCACAAGCGAATTGATGGTCACTTCCTGGATATTCCCATGCTCACCAGTGTTCGGACTCCACCTCTTGCCTTTGTCTATCCTGATCTTTAGAGCCATATAAAAATTGCTGGAATCTCACATTCAAGGCTGATGCTGAATGCTTTAAGACATCAGCCCTAGGACCAAAATGGATCCTTTGATCTCAGAAAATCTCTCCCTCTCAGAAACACAAATAAAATATTAAAAACTCTCTAATCTCTATCTTGCCTCAGTTTCTCCAGCATTACACTAGGAAGTGTTAAGTGTCTAAGGCCAGATTTGAACAAATGTCCTCTGACTTCAGGACTAGTGCACTATCCACTGAAAGCTCTTACTTTTTAAATGGACATTGTCTATACCACATATTGTTCATATCATTTATGTGACATGATACCGTATAAATATTATAGATTATTATAGATTATATATACATATAAATATATTTACATATATATGTATATACACATAAAATCTCTAATATCTACCAAGAAGCTGCTGAAAAAAGAAATAGAGTCATACATTTTTATACCTCACAGTTTCTTGCACATAAAAAACACTCAGATGTTTGCTAAATTGATGGATGAATCAAACTATTAATTAATTAATGGATAAATGTGAGCTTTAAGGGCTTTATACATACAAAAATTCTATAGCATCTTTCTTCCTCAAGAAATTGTCAAAATTCTAATAATAGTTCAGAGATGAAGATTTACAAGAGAAAAACACAGGCTAGTGCTGCAAGGGAAGAAGATGATGATTGAGCAAGAGTATTTTAGGGGACCTGCTATTTTCTTCATGGGTCTAGAGGATGAAGAAAAAATAATCATCACTCTTTTTAGAGATGATGCTCAGAACCCATGGCTATGTAGAGATGGTTGTCAACATTTTAGGTTTAAGTGTAGAATCTCAGAATTTATAATCTTGCCCTTCAATAGACAATTGAAGCAACCTATCAAGCCCTGAATTATAAATCTGGCACTCACCTCCCTCTACACTTAGAGTCTCTGCTTTCCTGAGGAAATACCACCAGGTTTGCAGGCAAGAGTCTGTGCCAGTGTGAATTGTGTCCCCACAGCCAATTATTATCTTCTCCTCAGATGGCATGGTGTTATTCATTAGTTCTGTCATGTGTACAATGACCTGAACCCAGAGTGCTCGGCCAGCGTTAATAAAATGTTCTATCCATTTTCCATTCAATTTCTCCAGCTTAATTCTCTTGCCATCACACATTTTGCTTAATTCAATTGGATGCATGATCTCTTCTCAAGGCCCCTACCAAATGACCGAAAGCCCCATTGCAATTATAAGTAATCCTACAAAGAAATGACTAAAGATGCAATTATGGACTGTGTTAAATGCAGGCTGCACTGTGGCTGTTAATACATCACCCCCTACCCGTATGGTGCAATGAGAATAGAGATGGGGATTTTAGCAGGAATTAGATTTCTACAGACTCACTTAAGAAGCCATTTTTCTACCTTCAACCTATCTCCCGAGGCAATTACCTGACTTAAAAAAAATCCTACCTACTTATCCTGGTCACTTGCAGTTTCCTTTTGTGTAAACAGAAGGTCACATCATTTTTGACAGTATTCTTTGTTTACCACTATCTAGATTTTTTTAATCAATTGATTAATTATCAGATATTCAAATGATAAAAATATGATTTTGTGAGTATAGGCACAATTTCCATACTGTCTCATGTCCTCAGACTCTTGACCATATCCTCCCATAAATCTTTTTTCATTAGTTTTACACAATATCCAGGACTCCTAAGGGGAAAAAACAAACAAATAAAAAAAAAAAACCCTTAATATTATTTAGATACCAGTTCAGGACTTGGGTAGCCCTGGGCACAAGTAGTTCTGTCCAATAATTATGACCTGCCTACCTTCTTTATACAATTGTGATATGATATAACCTATTTATGCTAACCAACTAGTTGTCTCTTGATGATTTAGTTACTGTGGTATTGAGTTCAGAATCCCTGAATAGTGCAGAAAGATGAGATCATGTATTGGTGGACCTGCCATCCGGGGGGAGCGGAGGAAGGTGGGGAAAAATTGGAAAAAAAAAGTTTTGGCAATTGTCAATGTTGTAAAATTACCCATGCAAATATCTGGTAAATAAAAACTATTATTATTAAAATAATAATAATAATAATAATAAATAAAACAAGATGAGTTTATATTTGAGGGATAAGTCTGTTTCTATTAAAAATGTTATACAAAGCTCCAAATGCAATCGAGTCCATTATTTTGCTCATATCAGATTGCTATCCAAATTCATTATTCAGTTATACTATCTGTTCGACTTATATAGTTGAACCAGCTCAATTAATTCATTTGCTTTTCATATGTATCCTTCATATTTCATCCATTTGACTTTTTGGTTATGATTTTTCAGCTGAATGTCTTGAATGGAAGTCATCTAAGAGGCATTGAACCATTCTGAAGCTTGACACAATGAGCATGCTTTCATCCACAAACAAAAGCAACTAGAGAATTTCAACGTCTAGAGGATTTTTTTTTCCATGAGAACCTTGGGAGGGATCTCCTTCATGACAAAGACAAATAGGTTTGGTGAGCATACATCTTCAACTTTTATGGCTTGGATGATGCAGAAGATTGCCAAATAAAACCATATTTACCAAGTAAAGACATATTCCTCTTAAAAGCAGAAAAACAACTAGAGGCCGTTTAACTCAATCTCTAGTAACTATAGTTCTAAAATTAAAAAAAAAATCATCTGATATCCCAATGAAGTTACATGACAATGATATGAGTTTAATTCAGTGAATGGATCACAAAATCATGGACAAAGTTGAAAGAGACTTCCGAAACAGTTTAAACCAATCCTCTATTTTTTACAGAGGAAAAAATTGAGGACCTTAGAGATTAAATGACTTAACTGAAAACACAAATATAGTAATTCAGAGGTGAGATATAAATCCAGGGTTCCTGACTACAGAGTCCGTGTTCTTCTCATTGTACTACATTGGCTCCCTATAAGATTTCCTTCTAATAATTGAATGACAAATAAAAGGCAGAGATGAAATACTACAAGGAGTTATCATTAATTTATTTCTGAGATAGAAGGCATCTTTTATAACAATCATGTCTTGGTCAGTAAATCTGTTTTTGGTTTCTAGCATTCATATCTACCATATAACTCTTCTTTCCATTTATCATTGAGGTTTTTTAAAACACTTTTAATGATTTCCCCAACAATCATGTAAAGCAATAAGATAGCTGGTAAATGGAAACATTAACTGTAGTTTGGATATTATCCATGATAGTGACCATCTATAGGAAAATCATTTCCTGAGGGAATTCTTTTGGCCATTGTTTTGGTTCAGCATCATTACCTGTACATTTTCAAGTGTTCTGATTGGTTTTAAATACCTAGGCTATTGAATTTCTATTTTCTTCTGAACTGACCCACTTGCTGATTTTGATCAGTGAATTTAATTAAGAAGTTGATCAAGCCCATCAATTCTAGGAAAATCATGATTCTTACTGTGTATTTAAACACAGACCCAGCAAGCAAAATGGCCTTTGGTTATAGAAGTCTGAGTGGATTGTGTTTGCCATCTGAATCTGAAACTAATTGTATGGGTCAGAGCTACAAATGAATTTTCTGAAGCATTACTAATCCAAACACACTTTCTCACACTATCCCTGTTTCTTCTTCTTCACTTGCAGAAGTGCATAATTAATACTGTGATAAAAAGTTGTAAGTGGATAGGGAAAGAAAAAATAAACATGCCAACTGCATGTATTATTATCAAGATGAAATTTAACCTTAACAACTCCCAAGCAAGAATGATTTCATTATCTTCTGTCCTGTTTGTCCCCAAGCCTTTTTCAGTTAGTGTCTTAATGAACTCTGTCCTCAACTTGAAAAGAAACAAATACAATTAATCTCTAAAGGAAGTAGGTCAAATTCTTTAAAAGAAATAAATAAAATAAAAATAAGCATTACTTTTGTGGGATACAAAAAGTGATGCTGCTAATATATACTTTATAACTCAGCCAAATTATATTATATTAACGTTAATATTACCATATAACTTAATATATATAGTTATATTATATATATATATATATATATATATATATATATATATACATAATATAGCTGTATATGTTCAGTTATATTAACTGTAAATTCTCTGAGTGGATATATACATAGTTTTGATTTTAAGTTCCTGATTTTATTTTCTCTCTTTGCACACCCTCCTCAGAATAGCTATATGATCACTCTTCTGATAATATAATATACTAATAACTCACAAAAATATAGTACTTCAAGGATTGTGAATTTTTTATATATATTATCTAATTTGATTTTTACAACAACCCATGATATAGGTGCTATTATTAATCCAATTTTATTGGTTGAAATGCTTTCCTGAAATTACAGTCTGAGGTAAGAGTCTAATGCAGATTTTCTTGCCTCCAAAGTCATCAATTGGGAAACACTCTCTCAGTTAGCTACTCTGAACCCGACTCCCTTTCCATCTGCCAAGGGCAACGGAGGCCATCGCCCGTCCCTTCAGAACGGTGCTCGCCTATCTCTCAGGACCGACTGACCCACGTTCAACTGCTGTTCAACTGGTCACTCTCATGATGTGTCTCTTCTCATTGTCACAGGAACACTTGATTCAATTCACTTCCATGCATTTTTAAAGTTTTTTTTCGCTGATGAAACATAGTTCTCTTCCTGAAAAAAGCAACTAAATTGAAATAAATTTTTAAAACGCTGATGGAACTCCTATGGTGCTAAAACATAGTCAAGGGGAAAAAAAAGGTAACAATTTCAGCACTCGATCAGGCTGTCTATTTAACATTATAGGAATATTTTATGTCAATTTCTACATTCTATGGTGAAATCATAGAATTTGAGATGAAGTATGTCTTGAAGACTACATGTTATAATATCAGGTTCCTGAGGATGCTACTACATCTCTCTGAAATAGAATGTCTCATTCAAAGTCTCCCATCACTTTAATCACATTAGTCAAATCACTTTATTTAACTCTTTATCAATTAATAAAAGTAATTTTTTAGTCTTCATCCTCCTTGACCTCTCTCTGAAATTTGACATTGCTGATTAGCATGGTAAATTAGATAGAACACTGGATGGAATAAAAAAAATAATAATTTCAAAACTTTTTTTTGACACTTACTGGCTGGTTTAATCTGGGTAAATCATTCTACCAATCTAGGCCTCAATTGCCAATATGTAAAATGAATGTATTGTATCAGATGACCTGATCATGGTATCTTTCTAGATACCATCTACTGGGATGTATTTTTGTGGAATTTCTGTTTCTCTTATTGCCTCTTTCCTGAAACTTTATCCTCTTCCCACTTGGCAATGCTGTTTTGGTCCTCTCCTCTTCTCTCTCCAGGAACTCTCCTCAATATCTCATTATCTCCCATGATTTCAATTGCTACTTTTATGCATGTGTTTCTAATTAATGATTTTTATCCCCTGCCATTTTCAAAGACATTTGATGGATATCTCTACCTGGGTTCCTGATAGCACCACAAGTGAAGTCATTATCTTTATAAAAATCCCTCCTCCTTTCTCAGCCTGTATATTTCTGTTAGTGTCACCACGGGTGATTGCTGGACTTTAGAATTTTCTTTTGCATTTCCTTCTCTCTTACATCATATATCTAACCTATATTCTATTGAGTCTATCTTCAATATCTCTACCATCTGTTCCCCTTTTTAATCTTTTCTTCAAACACTTTGGTTGACATCTATCAGGTGGCAATCATCAGTTGACACATTAAATATCTAACGCAAAATTCAAACTCTTGCTGATCCAAAATCTCATCCAATCTTTCACCTTCTATTTTAGGCCCTCTGAAGTTCATCCTGCATCACTCGGTCCAAGTAATCTTTCTAATATCCTATTATTCTCATATTATTCTTTCCTTAGAAAATCTTCAAAAGCTATCCACTGTCTATTGAATAAAATATACATTTTTTACATATAGTAAAGTTCCTCCACAGAGTCCAGTGTTTCTTCACACCCTACTTTCTTCCAATAAGATAACATTCCATCCAAACCTGACATGCTGCACTTTACCCTGAGCTACCCGAATTCTGTACCCTTGCTTCTAACATTATTCACCTCTGAAATGGACTCACTTTACTACTTTCAATCCCAGGCCCTGACTGTTGAAATCATTCTTCTTTCAAGACTCAATTCAGGTGCCTCCTCATCTATTAAACCTTCCCTGTCCCAACTTCCAAATGAGTTGGCATTTTCCTGGGTTTCTCCTTTGTGCTTATATTATTGACCTTTAATCACAAGTTTCTACAGATATGTTAACAGACACACGTACACTTCAATGACATATATAGTCTGTGACATTTATTTTTATATCTGCAATACAGCTTCATGCTTTGCATGAAGTAAACACCTAATGAATGTTTGATAAATGGATAAATCATATGCAAAAAAGGGAGAAAAAGTTCAAAGAGGAAGTATCAAATTATATTATTTATTTCTCAATCATGAGAATATCAATAAGCATGTATTTCACATCATGCATCTTGCTATGTGCTGGAAATATATGGAATATCCCATACTAATGAGTCTGACCTCTAAGTAATAATTAGTATTTCTTTATGGCTTTAAGGTTAGTAAAGCTTTGTATATATTATCTACTTATGTCTTCATAGCAATTTTGAGATGTTGATGATATTATTATATTATTATCTCAATTTAATAGATAAGGAAGGAAGGGGTTAAGTATGTTACCCAGATTGACACAGTAAACTTCTGAGGCAGAATTCAAACTCTTGCTGATCCAAAATCCAGTACTCTATCCATATTTATTCTTAACAGGATAAAGAGACATATCTAGATGGAGCTAATATAAGATAAAGTTTTATAGAGAATAACAGATATATTTTATTAAGCAATTTCACAAATACAATATGTAGAGAGCATAGCTAGAAAGAAGTTATCTGGAAGATTAGTGGAATAAAAAAATCAACATAGGTCAATACAGTGATATGTTAACCAAATAAAATATCAAGATATTGGACAACAATTAGAGATGATAGCATACGGAATTATAGGAATTATAGGGGAAACCCAGTCCCAGCCAAACTATAAATAAAACATCTCATTCGTTTCTAGGTATCACATTTTAGAAAAGAAACTAAAGAGGGGAAAGTGAGTAGAAGACTGAAAGAACTCAAATTTATCCTCTATGTGGATGAATCAAAAATTTAAATATTTAGCATGGTAAATAGAGGTCTTAAATGAAGAGGTGACAAAATAGCTGCCTTCAAGATTTTCAAGTAGATGGGCTAACATTAGATTTTTTCTATTTGGTCCCAAAGGACAAACATGAGAGAAATATGTGGAAGTAGCAAATGGGCAGATTGAGGCTTGATAGCTTCTATCCTCTGACTTATATGTGGAAAATTACATTTGTTTCTTGTTCAAGTTCATTTCTCTCCTCCCCTCCCTTGTGTTTATTCATCAGCAATAATTTCTCAAACTTGCAATAATTAAATGTATAATGGAATCCATTGGGAGGTAATGGCTATTCCCTCATTCATGAAGATCTTTTCCTACTCTGTAAGTAGTCATCAAGTTAACCTGGGTGGGCCTATTGATCTAGGATGACAAAATTATTCCTTATATTCTGGTTTTTATTGAGTTAATAACCAATGCACTCATATCACTTTTACAAAAGAGCTATAGTTCTTAACTTGATATCCTGAAGAATCCTTAATAAATTTTAGAAATGTATGAACTTATATTGGGGGTGGGGAAGGAATTACATTCTTCATTTTTTTTCCTAAACTCTGACTGAAATTTAACATGTCATTCATTTTTTTTAAATTTAAAAACATTATTCTAAGAAGTTTATCAGCTTTGTTAGAGTACCACAAGCACACACACTCTCTCTCTCTCTCTCTCTCTCTCTCTCTCTCTCTCTCTCTCTCTCTCTCTCTCTCTCTCTCTCTCTCTCTCTGTCTCTCTCTGTCTCTCTCTGTCTCTCTCTCTCTCTGTCTCTCTGTCTCTCTCTCTCTCTCTCTCTCTCTCTCTCTCTCTCTCTCTCTCTCTCTCTCTGTCTCTCTGTCTCTCTCTGTCTCTCTCTCTCTCTCTCTGTCTCTCTGTCTCTCTGTCTCTCTGTCTCTCTCTCTCTCTCTCTCTGTCTCTCTCTCTGTGTTTATCTCACATAAGCACACACACACACACACACACACACACACACACACACACACATACACACACACACACATACACACACACACCCAAAACAATTAAAGACCCAGGCCTAGACTCAAAACTACACTTAAGTAAGATGCCAAACAAGGGGTTATTATTGCTCATTTATTTTTCAGTCACGCCTGACTCTTCATGACTCCATTTGGGGTTTTATAACAAAGATGTAGAAGTGGGTTGCAATTTCCTTTTCCAGTTCATTTTACAAGTGGAGAACTAAGGCAAAGAGAGTTAAGTGACTTGTCCAGCATCACACAACTAGGAAGTGTCTGGTGACAGATTTAGTTTTGAACTCATTAAAATGAGTCTACCTGATTCCAGGCCTAACTCTATCCTCTATGCTAGCTAGGTTCCTCAAACAAGAGTTGCATGATTTGCAATAGAAAAGAAAAGGACCATTTTGGGTTCCTCAGAGGAACGACCAATGAGGGGCATACTATTCAAGAAATAAAGGTATCATTTTACCTGTTCTATTGCTAGACCACTGAAGTATATGACTTAGGGATTAGAGCTAAGACTGGCTGTAACACTGGGATGTTTGTTGGAGGAATTGGAGTCTGACATAAAAATTAAAACAACTTTTAAAAAAGTGAAATAACTGCAAGAAAACTAACCAAAAGCTTGATAAGACCAAAGCCACTGATATCTCTGGGGAGAGTGTAGGAGGCAGCTGCAGGGTCAATAAAAGTTGGGTAGAAGCCCATGGGAAGGATCAATGAGAACTTTAGCAATCAGGTTTCCCAGACTGGAGAGAAGTCTAGGAAGCAGGTCTTAAAAGGGCCTGAGAATGCCAGCCATCCCATCAATCTAAAT
This sequence comes from Sminthopsis crassicaudata, assembly GCF_048593235.1. NCBI lineage: Eukaryota > Metazoa > Chordata > Mammalia > Dasyuromorphia > Dasyuridae > Sminthopsis > Sminthopsis crassicaudata. Next base: position 226,214,767 of record NC_133622.1, on the reverse strand, counting down.
TTATTTTGGCTAGAAGCCCGAGAGCTTAGTCTCAGATCCAACTCAGACATATCTGGCTCCAGCTGACTCAGGGGATAACAACTAAATAAAGTCACTGAATAGGGCAAGCCAGGAAGATCCCAGAAGACCATTGGGATAAACTCATATATATTCATACAGCATCTTAACATTTTGTAACTTTTCCCTTTAATTTGCTAACTTAAACTGGTCTTTTCCCTTGTAATTACAATCATTATAACCCTTCTTAAAATTTATCAGAAAAAATAAATTTAACAAGGGAAGGAACCTTGGATGTATGGAGTGCAATCTGCCATTTTACTCATGAGTATAGAGTCACAGAGAGACTAAATGACTTACTTCTAGTACCACAAGTCAAAAGTAGTTGATATGGGATTTAACTCAGGCCTACTGACTTCAGTTCCCATTCTCATTATGTTTCTTTCTTATATTGAAGACTTAGATAAAATTGAAATAAAATAAATTAGCATTGAAATAATATATTTCATTACATCAAGGGATAGTGTTACACATAGGAACAATCAATTATTATCCTTTAAGATCCAGCTCAAGTTCCATCTCCTCTATGAAACTTTCTCAGAGTATTTGAAATCACGCTCACTTCTGCACATTCTCTTTTTGGGAAACCTGTACCTTGTTTTGAACTTCAACTGCTAACTGTACTCTGTGACCTTTCAATTCTGCCATGGGCACAAGCTTCCTAGCGTACAAGGATCATATTTTCTTGTGTTCTGTTTGCCTGACAATATCCTCAACGTGCTACACATAATGGGTGCAGAATGATGGCTATTGATTTCTAAAGTATAACTCTTAATAAAGAAAGGGAACTTGCAAGAGAAGAAAACATTGACTTTTTTTGGGGGGGAGACAATCAAGGTTAAGTAACTTGCTCGGGGTCATGCAGCAGCTAGTAAGTGTCAGGCTAGTCTGGGGTTGAATTCAGGTCCTCTTTACTCCAAGGTCAGGGCTCTCTCCACTGAGCTACTTACCTGCCCCACTACCATTGATTTATAGTGAAATTGTTTAAGTTCAATTGAATGAGATGTGGAACAAAGGGGAGAATGACTCCTTCCCTTGATTAATATCACTTATACCTGTTTTTTTTTAGTAGAATTCCTCCTTAGAGTGTTTTAACTAAAAATAAATCATGATTTCATGACCATCCTTCTGCCCTCCATGTACAGGTAATCAGGGTTTCAAATACTAGACACATTGTCCTTGGTCAGATGAAGCCTACTCAGTATGTACATTCCATGAGGATAGCCATCAAGAAGCCAACATCCCCTCTTTAGTTTAATGAGTATATAAGGTGTTCCATTAATGGAAACACATAATGTCTAACATGAAAAAAAAACAGAAATGATATAATCCAAATTAATTCATTATTATAATTCATTAATACAATGCATGCTGTTCCACTGCAAAATGCAAGTTGGATGGTTTTAGCATTTACAGACTTTGAGTACTATTCACAAACTTGTTATATATTCTTCAAGTGCATAGCACCTTGCCTGTCCCTACTGATGCTATCCATAAATGACATACGACTGTTTTCTGTTTCCATCGTAGTACCGGATCTTTTCTAAGACTGGAATAAAGAAGAAGAAAATGGCAAAGTGATGTAGAAAGAGCACTATATTAAGAACCTCACAACTTGGGTTTAGAGGTTGAGTTCATAAACCACTCTATATGACATTGGGTAAGTTATAGAAATTTCTAGGTTTTGGTTTCTTCATCTGTAAAACAAGAAGTTATACTAAAACTTCTCTTGGATGATCATGCTCATGCTACATAGTCATGGAGCAAATGAAGTCACAGTTCCAACAATCTGTGGATCTTATTTCCCAGTCTACAGAACTATTTTTTTCTTTTAATATTAGGAGTTACAGTTGCAGGAAAAGATTTCTTGAAGTTGTTATCAAGTGGAAGAAATAGCCTCCTCAGACCTCTGTGGCAGTCGCTACAGAAATTGCTATCTGTTCAAAAGAAGAAGGCAAGAAATAAACAAGTGCTGATAAAATCCTATTTTCAGCAGATGTTCTTATAACAAAGAAGAGAGAGGAGAGAAGATAGAAATAGAATATTGCAAATACATATATAGTCAAACCATCTGAAAATCGAGGACCTTTCCAGTCAAATAAAAATACCTGAAAGTCCCTATTTTATTTTTAGCAAGAAAAAGGAACCTGGTTCTAAAGCACAGAGACTTCAATTACAAGGTATAATCAGGGACTGCTTTATAACTGTGATTCTCTTATCATTGCATTAGAGATATTTGGTTATCTTATCCATGAGCAGAAGCTTATCCATGTGTTTAATGGAATACATATATTTCCTTGGCACATTAGCTTGTAGTTTTTATTCATGCTGAGTTTGTCCACAAATCATGATCTATAAGGCATATATACAGATATGTGTGCATACA
>NC_133622.1:226157324-226209824 GCF_048593235.1 Sminthopsis crassicaudata | reverse complement strand
CTCTGCCTATCCAGAGCTTACATCAAAACAACATACACAGAAAAATGAAAAATACATGCCAATGAATTAGATGGCACAAGGGATAGAACAGTGAGCTTCTCATCAAGAATGTCTAAGACACTTACTAGCCGTATGATTCTGGGCAAGTCATTTCATTTCTGTTTTTCTCAGTTTCCTGATTGGTGAAATTTTTTTTTCTCACGGTGGCTAGGAGGATCGAATGAAGTAATATTTGCGATGCACTTAACATAGTTCCTGGTACAAATAAGCATGATATGAGTGCTAGTGATGATGACAGCAATAGGGAAAAAAGAAATTACTAATAACTCTTAGAACATGATCCTCCATTTTTTCTTGTCCCATTTACTGCCTGAAGGATTATGAGTCATTAAGTGTCTCTTGTTAAAAGAAAAAAAAAATACTAATGCTCAAATGGTCTCTCTCTTAGTATTGTTGCAAGGAAATTATGTCTTAAATTGAAAATCTATATAAACATAATGTTGTATATAAAGATAATCTGTGTTAAAATTCTGCCTTTAACCCTTACTACCTATGTGATGGTGAGCAAGTGAGGGAAACTGCATTCCCTCATCTGTTAAATGAGAATAATACTTGTATCAGAGTTACTCTAAGGCTCAAATAACTTATTTATAATGTCCTATGAGAAGCTGTTGTAGTCCAGAACTTGAAACTAGGTACTCAGTGGAATTGATGAGATAATGATTCTCTAATTTACATGTACTTAGTACTTAATTCCACAAGTTTCACACTTTTAAGAGAGCATATATAAGGAGTTCATAAGCCCACTAAAGGACAAGACTACACTTGGACTTCAAGGAGAGTCACAATTTGAGGAGATTCACAAGTCGGGAAGAAATATAAGCAAGAAGCTCTCAGGGCCACAGAAACCCACAAGCCCACTCTCTGGGAGGAGGAGTCAAAAGTTATTCCAACTTCCACCTTTGTGCTGCCTGGAGACATTCAGAGAGAGCTTTCAGAACCAAGGAGAGAGATAGACCTCTAAGAAAGCTAACTGGGCCCCAGGAAAAGATTCAAGACTTTGGAGGAGAAATTAAAGGATTTGGACTTTAATTCCTGGCTGCATTTGAGGTGATTACATTAAACTGAACTGAAACTAAGGCTGCTTCCAGAAGCTCCCCAAGAAACCTGCTCCCAGAGAACATTACACTTTAGAGAAGAGAACATTACAAGAAGCTTAATTTGTTATATGTTGGATATCATTAATATTTATTTCTGATTCAAAAATTTTTTGAGTTGTTGTCTCCAGAATACCCAGAATTTGAGAGTTGGAAAGTTGGACGAGACTGTAGCAACTATCTAGCCTGCTCCATCCACAAATGGTAGCCTTACTGGCACATACTTGTATGTGATTGCCTGGTTTTCACTTAAAGATCTCTAAGAAGGAAGAACCCACCATTGTTCCAATTTGGCTTTTCTCATTGTTAAAGCATTGTTTTGTTTTGTTTGCATTTTTATGAAACAGCTTGTTTGTGTGCTTTGGGTGGGCAGTTAGCCCAAATGCACTTTTTTGTGACTCTTCTACTCTGCTTTGCAGATGAATTCATCCTCTTCCCTCTCTTCCATTCAGTATTTGAAAATAACTATGGAGTTCAAATCTGGTCTCAGACACTTAATACTTCCTAGCTGTGTGACCCTGGGCAAGTCACTTAACACCAGCCTCAGGAAAAAAAAAAAGAAAGAAAAAAAGAAAAGAAAAGAACTATCATGTTTCCCAGATTCCCACTTTTCTTCTCCAAATTAAATATAATTATTTCCTTCAACTGATCTCATGTTACATGACATCAAGACCATTCACCTTTCTGATTGTTTTCCTCCTCTAGATTCTCTAGGTTATAATATCTGCATTGTGATGCCCAGAACCAAACAGTACTCTGGACGAGTTCTGAAAAGAAGACAATTTATTAGGGCTATGGACATCCTATTCCGGCAAGTTCTGTCTCTTAATTCATCCAAAGATTATTAGTTGTCTTGGCTGCCACATCATAGTGCTGACTCATAATGAGAGGGCAATTCACTAATACAACTAATGATTCCAGATTTTTTTTTTCTTTGAAAGTAACGGTTCACTCTCTCTAATGCGTGTCTACCTTAGGTTTGTGAGATTAGGTTTTTTTGTACCAAAAAATAATGTTTTACATTTCCATTTCCATTTAAATATTTCTTCAATCAAATTAAATTTTTTTATTGAATTATCATTTCAAACCAGGGTTAGTTCATGACTTCCATTCAACTTTTCAATTTCCAACTTTTTATAATCCTTTTCAAGCAACAATACCCCCACTACAATCCCCCTACTCTGACTGGCAAGTGCCTATCTAGAAGCTAGACGCCCATGAGTTTTCAGACTACTTATCACATGGGTAACTCCCTTCTCCTCACCTTTAACCCCATAATCACTTTTTTTCAGCTTCTTTTATGTGTTATCTTCCCCATTAGAATATAAGATCTTTTTAGGGTGGAAGCTGCCCTTATTTTGTTAAACATTTGTAGCCTTAGTTCTTAGCACAGTACCTGGCACAGTCAGAACTTAATATGTGCCTTTTTGTCTAACTAGTTATCTATCTATCAGCCTCTTTTCCCTTCTTTCTATTTTTCCATCTTTCCTTCCTTTTCATTCTTTCTATTTTGATTCTTTTATCCAAGGTGACAGTTATCAATCGTATTTTTGTCATATACAAATTTGATGAATATAGCATCTATATCTCATCAAAACTACTGACAAAAAATTAATTAGGGCCAACCATGAATGCCTGCAGTATTTCACTGGAGAAATCCTGTCACACTGACATTGAATCATTCCCTGTCCATTGGTTCTGCCTTTTGAGCCACTCAACCAGTTCTGAACTCACCTCAATATGTTTTCCTCTAATCTATATCTCCCCACTTTTGACATTTGTTGGAATCTATTTAAACTATCTCCACAGTATTCATCACAGTGCTTCATTTTTTTGTTCCCTAGCATTGACCATCAACCAAAGAAGTAACCAGTTATGTAGTTATTCTTTTAGTTATATGAGGACAGACCTATAAACCATTTTTTCCCAAACAGGAACATGAAATGATACAAGATGGCTAGATAGTATGTTTTTCTTTTTTTCTATAAAAAGGAGGGAGGGCATGAAGTCAATTAGAGTGATAGATGAATTAATGAGCATAGTACCTGATGCCAAAATAATTTTTTTTGTGTCTGTGGTTTTTTTTCCCTGAATTACTCAAGATTGATATATCCAATGACACCTGAAATCTATTTATCCAAGACTGATACATTTGAACAAGCTCTAGCTTCCTTCATATATCTCAGTATAAAATCTAATAGTCCATCACTTCCTGGGCCCAGTAAAAACCTCAAACTTATTATAGTAGTCACTTGAGCACCTACATGTTCAGCATCATTTCCCCACTCCCAGAAAAAGATGAAGTTTGGTACCCAAGATTTTAAGAATGGAGCACATCTTTCCTTGTATCCTTTTTGCATGTGTATTATATCAGTATTTTATATGCCGCATATTACAAACAAAGAATTGGTCAGTTGCAAATAAATAATGTTCTACAATGAATGTAATGAAAGAAAAAAATAAGAGAAGATGTGCTGATCACAGAATGAGAGAGAAAAACAGCTAATGTGTAAACAGGTCAAATATTCCATTAGTATATTTTCTGTGACTAGAGTACGATATAACAAATCCAGGAATATTTAGTATAGGTGCTGGGACATTAAAAAAAGGAATAAAAATGAATAGGAATGAATGCATTGCAGTCTGTTTTATTGTATAAAACTTCCAAATCAGGAAGATCATGGATTCATTTGAATATTAGAATAATAAACCTCATAGATTAAAGGTGAGTGAAATTGAGATCCTGATCTTTGAGATATAAAACCAAACTCTTATGATGTGCAAACAATGTACATTTGGGTTCTTAGACAATATCCAAAGGTATATTATTTCAAAGTTCTGATAGAGATAATTAAAGTTTTTATGCCTAAATTCCAAATTAATAGTTGCCAGAAAAAAAAAAAAACTTCAGCAATAATTAATCTGTACAAAATACTTGGAGACTATCTGATATATTCTGGGGAGGGAGGATTTTTTTTATTGATGTTACAACTTATAAGTTCACATGAAAGAACATATTAAAGGATGTTAGTATGGAAAGAACATTGAAATTAGGGACAGAAGACTCAGATTTAAATACATACCTTATCGTTTACTATCTGTATTACTTTCAGCAAATTATTTACCTCATCTGGTCTAGTTCCTCATTTCTAAAATAAAAGAGTTGAAGTCTTCTTGCTCTAAATTTATGATGATATGATAGTATGACCTCATTGGTCCTCAGTTTCTTCTGCTAAAAATGAGACATTGTGTTAGATGGTCTCTAGTACCCCTTCTAGCTTTAAATCTATGCTTCTGCAATAGCTCAAACTGAAAAGAAGTGACAAATGAAGCCTATAAATAATTCTTAGTCCCAGAACTTATCTTCCCACCTTCTTGGGTTGAAACATATTAATATATAATGCAAAACACTGATTGTCAGTGATTTGAGAGTTTCCCAATAATTTACAATTCAAATTTTAACCTTTTCATAATTTTTAAACAAAATATTTCTCAGCTAGTCCATTTATCCCATTTAAATTTGAACTTTTAAGTAAATGAAGATCGAATAGGTCTATGATAATGCAATCAAGTAATAAGGAAAATGGTGCTGCTTTTCCCCCTTCATCTTTGCCAAAGTGGATAAGGTTATTGTTAATGTTCCTATTGCCAACAAGTCATACTCATTCATTCTCTCCTTGCTCCAACAGCTACACGCTTTTTTGGAAATGTTCTAAATCATCACTGGGCAAAAGGAAAGGGGAAGAAAAGTGTGTTAACTTATGTTAAATGTAAGTCAAATATCTGGCTCACTTAAAAATAAAACAAATATATGTTGGTGAATTAAATTCAAAGAACCAGAATCTCTGACATGAAAGGGAATTTAATTTTTATCTTGCCGATTGATTGGTTGATCTAGTCTAATCAATACCTGAAAAAGAATCCGTTCTACAGCATAGTCATCTAGTAACCTCAGATTGATGACCACAAAGCAACCCATTCTTCTTGTAGATCAGTCTAATGGTTAGGGTAAGTTTTAAGGCTCAAGTTAACATCATGTGCTATGCTATCCTGTAATTTTTAACCAAGCCATCTTTTGAAATGTGATATACCAAAAACATGAAGTGTAAAAACACCTTTAGGAATAAAAATATTTTTCTTCAAAGCTGCTTTTCAAATATAATTGCCTCTTCAAACTCTTTGCTAAAATGTAAACTTTTGCCCCTTTCAGAAACGTAAAGTGTTTAAATCTTTAAATGTTCTTGAATGTGAGGTGGTATTTAGAGCGTAAATTCTTGGCATATGATTACTAAATTATTGAATTCCATAAATTACAGACCCTTGACTTATCTGACTATATGCAAAAATTTTATAGGTTATGTCTACAGGTCAATTAATAAGCATTTATTAAGTTCTTACTGTGTACCAATTATGGTGATGTAAGTTTAAAAAGGGGAGGGAGAGAGGGATGATCCCACTCTCAAGAATATTACATCAGAACTGTTTTGGCTCCATTTGGGGTTTTCAAGGCAAAGACTTAGGAATGGGTTGCAATTTTCTTTTCCAGCTCTTTTTACAGAAGGGGAAATAGAGTCAGATGGAGGGAAAGATTTTGCCTAGGATTACAAAGCCAATAACTTGGCTGAGGCCAGATTTAAACTCAGGATGATGAGTCTCTGGCATTCTCTCCACTGTACCACCTAGCTGCCTCACAAATATAAGTACATACAGAATATATACCAAAAATAAATGCAATTTTGGAAGGGGGAGCCCTAGCAGCTATAGGGACCAAAAAAAATATTTCACTTAGAAAGTGAAACTTGATTTGTATCTTGAAGAAAACCAGCAATTCCAAAAAGTAAAAAAAAAAAAAAAGATGAAGGAAATCATTCTATCAATGGGGAGCAGCCAGTGCTAAGTCACTGACACGAAGTGCCATGTATGTGGAACACCAAGTAAGTCAGTATGATTGGACCATTAAGTACTTTAAGGAAAGCATGTGCAAGAAGTCTGTAAAGGCATGAACGGGACAGGTTGCGAAGTATTTTAAATTGCACATAAAACAAATTATATATAATTCTAGAGGTAATAGAAAAGCACTGCAGTTTAATAAGTAAGAAAGCTTAATACTATAGTTTATAATCTCAGAGTTGGATGATCTGTAGTGGTAAAATTTGTGAGCTCTGGAAATAATATAGCAGGATGTTGCAATAGCCCAAGAAAAAGGTACTCAGTCAATTAGCATTTATTAAACACCTGCTATGTAACAGGCAAATGTTGTCAAGCAGTTGGATATTTAGAATCATTTACATTTCTTATAAAAATCATTCTGTTCCCATTGAGATGTTTATCGTAGCCAAAGAATATTTCAGGAAACTAGGATATACTAAATTTTGTGATTCTGACTTAAAAGGAAAGAAAGAAAATATTGTTCCTCACACCTATCACCCTGACTTTCAACAACATCTCTTTGGTGAGTCAGTGGAATGCTGATAAAGGTTACTGATTCTTTTTTATTCTCTTTTCCTTTCTAAAAGAAGAGTTGCATCTCAATCAGGACCTATCTCCACACTGCACCTCACATACCTCCCAGTATAAAGTGGACATAGAATTAGCCACACCTTGTTAAAAAAAAAAAAATTAGGTTTCTTTTATTCTATCTAGACAGTAGAATGACTTTCAAATCTTTGTGATCTTTCAGTGCTATGTTGTTGAGTTTTTATCCAACAGAAAATAGTGATATAAAAAATAGCTCAGAGCTCCCTGTTTAAAAAGAAATAACTTAGATTTCTAAAAACTTCAGTTCTCTCTCTATTTATTTATCTATTTATTTATTTGGTTTTTGTTGTTTTGCTTTAAATTCATTTAACTGCTTAGGTAAAAGAAGCAAGTAAAATAGGTTATAGTATCTATTACTAGAGAGCAATAGGGAAGGCAAATTGGGGAAATAATAGATGTTTTCTTTCTAATTTACCTCATTTATTAAACAAGTGAATAAAACTGGTGGAAATTAATTCATGCCCTCAGTCCCTAAAATACTTGTAGCAACTTAATTGTGCACCTCAATCTCTCCTTAATCTGTTGGAAATTAGTTTCTCTTTCTTTTTTCTTTCACCTTATCCTTATCCCAGTGTGTTCAAGTCTTTCCATCTTGACTCACTAAATCCCAGTGAGAACTACTTGATCTCCAAGCAGATATTATTTCTGCTTACAGTTTTCCTACTGATTCCTTTCTTTCAGTGTGCTCTATCACAAGCAGAATTTTTAAAATTAGTTTTTTTCTATTTTAAAATCTTTGGGAATGACTCAAGGCCCCTTTATAGCTCAAAAATCACAACAGTCCAAATTGTCCTCCAGCTATAAGGGAATGCTTCTGACCTGGAAATTCCAGAATGACATTCAACTCGCACAGTCCTCTACTAAAAAGAACCAGAGTAAGCTCTCAGTCACATTTGGTGAATGTTCCATACTAAGATGTATTTATAGAGAATAAAGAGAATTTCATGGAATAGGAAGGCAGAAAAGATTTGCAAACCACACCAAGAGAAGTGCAGAATTGGAATAACATAAAAGATTCATGGTCCATCAAAGAATAAAAAAGGAGATAGAAGATGGTAGGAGTGATTTACAAAGAGACTGCCTCCCATTAACACCAGAATATGTTACCTAGCAAGATCCTAAGAGAATGAATGAAATGCCAGATCACAGGATAAAGAGCATTTGAGTCCAGAAGACTTAAATCTGAATTTTAGTCCTGATACTTTCTAGCTATTTGACCTTGACTATATCACTTACTTTTTTTTCAAATCCCAGTTTTTTCTTTTCTTTTTTCCCCTGAGGCAATTAGAGTTAAGTGACTTGACTAAGGTCACATAGCTAGGATGTGTTAAGTGTCTGAGATCAAATTTGAACCCAGGTCCTCCTGATTTCAGGACTGATGTGCTATCCACTGCACCACCTAGTGCCCCCAGGTTTTCTTCTATAAAATGATGATAATAACCCATTTTTGTCTCATGTCTGTTGGAAGAAAAGTATTTTGAAAACTGTGAAAACACTATTTTAAGTGTGTATTATCACATAAGATATTTAGCATCTAGATGAGGAATGGGAAGTAAGTTGCAAAAACAAAAAGGGGTTACTGAGGGATTTAATGATATTTGTGAAGATAAATTGGAGCCATATCATTGGTGCTCATTGTGCCATTCAGAGTGAATTTGCCTGTGATTCTCAGTATCATAGAATAGAAAGGACACAGGGTCTGAAGGCAGATGAATTGAGTTACTGCTGCTTGCTACCTGCCCACCATGTGCAAAACACTTCACTTCTCTCCTTCCCTCTGAAGTCTCAGTTTCAACATCAATAAAATGAAGTGATTGAACACCGATATCTGCAGTTCCTTTCAGCTCCAACTCTTTGATCATTGCTCCCACATGTACTACCCTAAAATATTACACAATCTTGCGCTCTGGGACTGTTGCTTTAAATACACATTTACCAAACTTTCTAATCAAATTGAGGTCTGAGATAAATAAGCAGATGCAATTATTCTCGACAGCTCAGCAGAATCTATAGCCAAAAAGTTAGGTCAATTTTTTTTGAGTGCGTATATATTGACAAAATCTAGACATACCTCTATTCATTATAAAAATCTCCCTCTCTAATAATATATGAAATCCATAATAATGTCAATCAGGAAAAATAATTAATAAGGTTTCTAATCGTATGCCCTTGTAAGTATCCTGATGTCATTGCCGTTTACTGCTACACAAGGAGGGAGATTATCAATAAACCTAGTTGTTTCATCTAGTCTTTTAGTCTTATTTAGCATTAGATAGCTCTTCATACAATATTTGCAAAGTATTGGAATTGTTTTATGAAATTGTTCAGATAGCCCTCTGAGATCTATCACTCAGCTGGCCCTTTCAAATGCAAGAAACATATGATCCTTTGCTTATGAGACGCCAAAGCAATAGGTCAATTGGGTCAGTAAAATGGAATGCAAAAAAGTAATCATTGGAATTAGATGTATCAGAGAGGTGACCAGATTCTTAAGCAAACTGACACATTTATTATTATGCCAGATACCCTGCTAACACAGCCAAACTAGCCATAAAAACAGTGGTTGAAAAATCATAAATAAGACTATCATATAACTGTGTGCATAATGGGGATGGATTCATGAATACCCATTGTTCAAAACAAGTGAGTAATTGAACAGTAGTGGAAAATAAAACACATCGCAATATGGCCTACTTGCTTTGGGTTCATTTTTGTTCACGTTTATTAAGTACTTGGTATCAAAAGAAATATAAGCATAAAAAAAGAAGAATGGATTGGTCCTGCAGACTCGATTTCTATGAGAGATAACAACATACATGTATAAGTGAATAAAGGAATGAATGAAAAAGCACTCACTGAACTCTTGTTTTATGCCAGAGAATACTCTAAGAAGATAGATAGATAGATAGATAGATAGATAGATAGATAGATAGTAGGTAGATAAAGATGAAATGATGATGAAAATCAGAGGAAATTAGAATTTAAGAGATGTGAGAACCAGAGAGAAAACAATGAAAGAAGAAACTAGAGAAAAAAAATTATAAATTAGTATCCAAACGTATTTTTCAGGTTGAAGAGATGGAAGAATGATGGCAAGTGACAGGAATTCGTCTTCCACACGGGGGAAACTCATTGGTATTTACAAGATGCTCAGAGAGCTCATTCAAATCAAATAGTATTTCAACCATGTTTTAATAGGCTTTAATGGCTGGGGTACATCTCCATCTTGGCCCCTGATTTGGGCAAAATGCTATTATCCTCTATCTTTCTTTTAAAGAACAAGATCCAAAAGATGAGTTTAGGAAAAATTTAACCCAAAATTAGTCTTTGTTCAGTTTGTCTCATTTTGTACCTACACTTTGGCAGAGAATAACCCATGCTTTGAATAGAGAGGTGAGGGGAGGGAATTATAAGTAGAAATATTGAATTTTAATGTCCACAATTTCCACATAATAAATTTTCATCTTGCCTTAAATACTTCCACAATATATTTAGGCATGCTCTGTTTCATACCACATTATACAATTTTGAGCTAATTAAACTTTGCTTCTAATATAATGACTCTTTTGTTATAAATCGTTCAAGTTATTGCAAGCATTTTGTTCTCTCAAACATCTAAGGCGTACAAAGCAGCATACAAATGGTAGGTATTGCTATATTTTAGCAGTTTTAATGAGGCAGATGTCTGGCAATGCATAATAGAATGGTGCACAATTGTCATTACTGCAAATTCAACAGAAGTTAAATTCCAGTTCTATTTACCCAAAGAGTATTTCAAATACACATCATGTTACTTCATTCAGGTGAAAAATATTAATGATCAAAGCCAACATCATGATATCATAGCACAGCCAACAGCAAAATCATTTATTGGGAACCTAAATGAATCTGATAGAATGTTGACAATTGATAGAATGAATTATTAGTGATTCTTCCCTGTAATAGATTTCAACTGACATGTTTATTCTGGGACCAGAAGAAATGGGATCGTGGATTCTCAGAGTTGGAAAACATCTCATAATGCACTCAGGATGATTTGCCTATACCTGAACATAAGTCCTTCCTTTAGCATCATTGACAAGTATTTGGCTGAATAAGGTCATAGCTAAAGCCCGGGACCTGGAGTTACGAAGACCTGAGTTCAAATGCAGCCTCTAGTAATTAAATATGTCTCTAGTAAATGAGACAGTAATTTAATTTCTCTCTGTATTAATTCCCTCAACCACAAAATAAGGATTATAATAGTCCCTATTTCACCAAGTGGTATGAGGATTAAATAAGAACGTAATTAAAGAACTTTATAAATCTTATAGTACTCTATAGTTGATAGCTATTGCTTTTTAAATGTTTAATTCATTGTAAACTTAAATGCAAAATAAGAGAAAAGAACATTTCCATTTACACAGCAGAATATAGGAAATGATTCTATATAAAATAATGAATTTCCATTTCAAACTTTACTTTAAAAAATGTGATAAATGCTACACATTGATTTTAAAGCTACCCAGTTTTTCTGTGCTTCCTTCTAAGTTTTCTTTTTCTTCTTTGTGGTGCACTTTTTTCTCCCTCCCTCCCCACTCCACCCTAAAATAGAATGCAAACACAAATGTTCATACATGCATATTTATATATATATATAGATAGATAGATAGATAGATAGATAGATATAGATAGATAGATAGATAGATAGATATGTAGATATGCATATATATTACACATTTTAATAGTAGCTAAGTTTATATACAACTTCTAAATCTGCAAAGTATGGTATTTCATTGCTACTATATAATAACCTTGTGTTTTATGTGATATTGTTAACAACCCCATTTTATAGATAGGGAAACTCGAGATAGAAAGTTGAGTGACTTGTTCAAGTCTAATTAATTAAGGGAATATTTGAACTCGTCTTTCTGTCCAGCACTTTAACCACTTTACCATAGAGCTGCCATGTAAGTCTAACAGAGTGAACATGTAACATGTCATACTTAACCTTCTCTTTCTCTTTCTGGAATGTGACATAAACATCTGTCTTTTCAACTTCCCGTGGTGGAAGAAGAATTCTTGTCACCTGTCATTCTTGGATTTTAAGCCATACATCAAAACCTCAAATCTCTTTCTCAGACTACTTTATTAGGCAAATATTTACTGCCAAGACTTTTTCTTCTCTGAATTCTTTGCCTTCAATAGGTAGTTGTAAGGAAAACAAAACCTATGGCCCATAGTTTATATCCCCTTGCCCAAGTATTCATAAGCAATGGCTATAAACAAACATAAACACCCCCATACATATATATATATATATATATATATATATATATATATATATATATATATATATATATATATACACACACACACACACACACACACACACACATATATATACACATGAATATATGCCTTTTTTAGGTTTCTTCTAGCAGTACAGTTGTGTCCATGTGAATGATGACAGAAGTTTGGGGAGATTCTTCATTATTTCTTGAATACATGTAATAAGACAACAATTAATCTCTCTGTTGTTATTATCAGGTCCATAAATAGTGGGCTCGGTACCACTGAACAGAGTTATCACCAAGTACTATCATTTTTTGCTTATTTCTTGGACATTTTTCTGTATTATCTCTTACCTGGGAGCTTGTGTGGCTCTAATCTACCTTTGCTTAGAGTACTAGCAAGTTGTTCCTCTTCAGAATATCCAACTCACTTCTTCTCTGTATTGATCTCCTATCTCTTTTTAAGTTCTATTTGTACAACTGTCCTTTTCCTTTTTTGTCTCATTTGGGTAATTGTATTTCCTACTTCCATGTCTTAGATTCTCCCTTATCATCTCAGATACATCATTTTCCCTCTCATCAGTCTCATTCCTTTTTCTTGTGGGCACATTTTATTCTCTTGATTTAACAGAAGTATGAAAATGTAGAAGACACTCTATAGCTGAAACACTGCACTGTGACAAAATTATAATCACACATTCAGTGCAAATCACTGTCCCTTCTCTCCATATAGATGGAAGTTCTCAGACTTATTATTTGTTTTGTTTTGTTTTTAAATTGTTTATTGACATTTACATCTCAATCTTAAGCACTAGATTTAAACTTTTGCAGCTAATTATCCTATCTTAATCATTTGACAGCTTTTCAGTTTTCATTCCTTTATCTCAAGTACTTCTACACAACTACTTCACACTACTTTCTTTCAGTCTTACACCAATTCCCCATTATTTCTGTTTAACAAATCTTCTTACCTATCAATCTATGGCATAAATTTATTTAACCTTCTAAATTTCTCACTTGCCTTTTCCTTTATACTTTATCTTATCAACTACCTTCTTTCCTTTTTGAAATTTGCTTCAGATTCTATCCTCTAGACTCCTTTGAACCATCCTGAATCCTCCTTCTATAGTCTTCTTCATGGTCCTAGATCCCATTACTTTTTCAATTCAGAGGTAGAATCTAGACCAGAATTTGGGTTCAGATATTGTTTTACTTTAAATTTCCCCTAATCACTCCCAAATTTGATAAATTTCCGTTCTCCATTTTCAAACTCTTTTCTACTTCACTAGTTCAGACTCCTTCATGTAATATACAAAATTTTCTTTCTTGGCTTAAGATTTTATGCCAGATATTATGCTTTTATGGAAGGTTCATTTGGAGCATGGGGCATCCTTGAGAAAGGAGATTATCCACAGAAAGATATTTTTGTTTTATTTAAATTCAGTCAATCAAACCAAGGTAGAAATCCAAATTGTCTAGGTAACACTAAACACACACACACACACACACACACACACACACACACACACACACACACACACACACACACACACATATTAGGGAAGGTAGAACCTGAAGGACCTGCTCTTGAATTTCCAAAGAGAAGCACAGCAATGAGTTAGGAACTGAAAATAAAGTCAAAGTTGATGATAGCATACCTTCATACTCAGAAAATGAGCATAATAGGGAAAATGAATTTCAGAGCCCAATGAAGAACTTAGAAGATCTTATTTGTTGTCATTAAAAACTAAAAAGTATTTTTCTTTTAAATCTCAAATATGTAACCAATTACAAAATTAAGATACTCTTTTAATTACTTTGCATATGTTTCATGAGAACTAGTCTACCAGTCTATATATAACCCAGTGGTATTAGTAAGCCATTCAAGAGCAGAAGTAGTTTATTTTTTTATGTCCAGAGTCTAAAGCAGTCTTGGAACATAGTAGGTACTAAAAGAATGTTTCTTATCCTGAACATTTCACTGAACTGAATTTGAATAAATTGAATTATAGTATAACATTATGTTTGGAGGACATGCTCAACCACATGAAAGCTAGTCATGCTATCACAGCCATTGAAAATTGTATGACATGTTCCTAGGCACCCCTCAGGGCTGTATAAGCCATGCATATGCTAAGAAAAAATTAACAACTTTTTTTTGCTATTACAATTATTACCTTGGAAAGAAATTCAGTGCCTACAAAGGTTCCAGAATGACTTAATATGGGTCTGAAAGTGTGCACCTAATGATTAAGTGTTTAGGTCATAAAGGTATCAATTAGCCATCTTGGAAAAGGGCCTAAGTTGGTGCAGGCAGTAGCTCAAGGACTAGGGGAATCTGGCTCAACATCCCTTGTGATGTGAACTCTGAGAAGCATACTAAATCACTCTCATCAAGATGTCTGCCAATAAAGGTTTTCCACCTTTATCACACGATCTCACTCAGGAATCAGCCCTGGTGTGAGACTGCACTCATACCACAATAGCAATCCAAATATGCTAAAAACCTGGAAAGAACCATAGAAACCATGTGGTCCAACTTCATTATTTGATTGATATGGAAACTAAGGCCAAGAGAAAGGAAGGAATTTACTTGGTCTTTTACAAAAGATTTGCAGGTCCAAAGGTTTGGGTTTTCCCCCACATCAGGCAGCTCTGAATCAGTGCTGTGCAATCCTTCTGGAGCCCTCTACCTGGCAGCTCTGCCAGCATTAGAAGTGACTTCCTTCTCACCTTGCAATGCCCTTGTGGCTAATAGCTCAGTTCACATTCTTCAAACATTGGGGATCTCTGTAGTGTTTCCAGAATTCATCGCAAAGCCCATTAGGAAGCAAGAAATCCAGGACACAGAAGGCTGGGGTACCAGCAGATGATGCTAATGAGGCCAAAGAGTGACAGGAAGAGAAAGCTAAGGAGAAGGGCAGCAAGTAAAGCCCTTTAAAACGGAACTCTTCTCTATTCCTAGAAATTGACATCATTAGTATAAGAGAACTGTTGGCAAGCCATCCAATGGGAAAGAATAGAAACTCTGGCCTCTGAGCATCAAATTGGCATCTTATTTTGCAAGAAAAGAAGTAGTACCGGTTATATACAGGGTGCAGAGACATTTCATTCCCTGAAAACATGAAATCAAAAATGGTACTTGGGAGCCAACTTCCCTACCCGAAAACATACTACTTCTCTTCCCAACTGAAAATCCCAGAGGCAAAACTAACCTAGAATCACAGAGTCAGGAGAGACCATAGCAAAATGTATAGTTCATCTTGTTACTGAAGAAT
Source organism: Sminthopsis crassicaudata (assembly GCF_048593235.1). Lineage (NCBI taxonomy): Eukaryota > Metazoa > Chordata > Mammalia > Dasyuromorphia > Dasyuridae > Sminthopsis > Sminthopsis crassicaudata. Next base: position 226,194,578 of record NC_133622.1, on the reverse strand, counting down.
ATTCATTATGATGCACATGAAAGAGATTATTTAGCCTTCAATTGTAGTCCTCCAATAAGGGAGAGATTACTACCTAGTAAGGCAGCCCATCCTATTATATATTTTTTATATACTTGTACTTGGCAGAAATACTTTTTCTTGACATTAAACTTAAATTTGTCTCTTCTAACTTTCTACCCTCTGATCTTAATTGTGACTTTATGGCAAAAGTCATGTAATATGTTGTATCATATTAATGTAATATAAATATAAATATATTATATTTAGAATGTACATAAATTACAAATATTAAATTTATATGTTACATACATTTAATTACAAATATTAAAAGTATATAAATATAAATACATTATATTTAGAATATACATAAATTATATATATTTAATTACAAATATTAAATTTATATGTTACATACATTTAATTATAAATATTAAAAGTATATATTATATACATTTAATTACATATATTAAATGTAAGCTATGTACATTTAATTACATTTATGAAATGTTTCTGATATAATTAATATTTATTAAATGTGTACTATACAACAGATACTTTACTAAGCACTGAATAAATAAAGAGGAAAAAAAGACAATCCTTGTCCAAAGAAATTTCCTATCTATATATATAGAAGACAAAACACAAAAGTAAATTGTGGGTGCCAAATGAAATGGGCAAATGAAAGGGGCAAATGATGATCACATTGAAACTAAGCAGAGTTACTGATGGAAAATGAAGAAATGGCTGGGATTTTGAGCTTTTCATGAAGAAACACTCAGAAGTAAGGGAAAAGGGGTTTTTGTTGTTTTTTTTTTTGCTTTTTGCCTTTTTTTTTTTTAACTCTGTGCTTCAATCATAGAGGCAGAAGTAACCAAGAACATTATAGCACATATGACTTACAAAGTTCAAGCAATTCCCATGATCATAAGGCTTCTGGTGCTCGATTTACCCTGGGAAGGATAAGGAGAAAATGATGATGGAACCTAAAATGAGCAAAACAGTTCTTGGGAAATTAAGAATTGGCCAGAAAACAGATGAAAAGAACAAATGTAGAATCTTTCTGTAATTTCCTTTATTTAATGTGAAGAACATGTATAAGAATCATGTACAATCATGTACAAGAAGTCTTCTCTTTCCCATGTTAACTCAAGTACTTTCAATTATTCTTCACCTGAAATGTATTCAAGACTTTTCACCATCCTGGCTACCTGTCTCGGAAAGTTCTCCAGCTTCTAAGTGTCATTGCTAAAAGGTGGCACCCAGAACTTAATGCAGTAATCCAAATGTGACCTGAATAAAATATGACACATCGAGAGATTATCCACCGGATTCTTAGGAGTTATGCCTCAAGTAATCCAACCTACGTTCACATAAGCTATTCTGGCTACTAAATCAAAATAATATTAACTCATATTGAGTTTTGGGTCAGATTAAACTCTTTGATATTGCTCAGAGAAACCGCTGTCAATACAATGATCCGAGACATTTCATACTTATGATGAAAAATGCTATCCATGCACAGAGAAAGAATTGATTGTGTCTGTATACAGATTGAAGCCTACTTTTCTTTTCTTTTTTTTTTTTCCTGAGGGTTTTTTTTTTTTCAAAAGGAATGGAACCTGTGTTTCCTTTCACAACATGACTTTTATGGAAATGTTTTCTATAACTTCACATAAGCCTTCTCAATGAGCAGGGGGGAGGCAGGAAGAGAGAGAATCTGGAAATCAAAGTTTTTTTTAAAAACTAGGTAAAATAAAATATTCAATAATAATAATAATAAAAACTGTTTTTCAGTATGATTCACCTCACCTTTTACTTGGGTAATATTGCTCTATTGAACTTTAAATTTAAGATTTTGCATTTATCCCAATAAAACTCAAATCAGTCAACTAAAATGTATTGTCCTACTATGGTAGCAGACACTCTGCTACACTTTAAGATATCTAGAGAAATGCAAAAGACAGATTCTGCTCCAAAAAACTCACAGTCTAAGGGTTCCAGTGCCAGAAATGATTAATTCAGTTAACAAGGTCAAATAACTAAACAATGTATTGTAAGAAAATCAACAAAGACATTATTCGCCCGAAACACAAGTGGTTTGCCTGAATTGACTCATCAGTTCAGTCAAAATGCCCGATTCAATATCCCTGTCCATTTGGTCAGCCTGTTGGGAAACCACAAGGTACAATCTGGTCCAAGGAGCATAAGCCCTCACAGTACAAATAGAGTAATAGAAACCGACCACAAAGTTTTGAAATATCAAAGTGATAACTGCAAAATCAATAAGATGTTACATGAACTTCCAAGGTAATGAATAAACTCAGGAGGGAGGGAAGCAGTGACTGGCTCTTGAAGAGAAAGAAGCCCTGGGAGCATTCAGTAAAACCTCTAGTTTTGAAGCTCAAGCTTGAGAGAAGTGCAAATCAAGTAAATAAGAGTTGAATCTGGAAGAAGACCAATGCATAAATCATTACTCTGATGCAAACTGGGGAGCCACTAAGACTGACAATACCAATGAGCACAGTTATTCATTATGTAAATGAGAAATGACTGCCCTGACAGTTTAATTGATAAGGATCCAAGAAAATAAACAAGAGACAGTCAAGACAGGGAAGGTTCAGAGATACCAGTAGCAACCAGGGAGGAGATGATGAGCAGATAAAGTGAAATGGTCAGCTGAGAACAGAAAGTTAGGAAAGGAGGTCACATTAAAGTAATTAAGACCTATGAAGCAATCATATGGAGATTTTTTTCCTGACAATATCTCCAGTTACTCTGAAAATCTACATTAGAATTACCTCAAAACATCAGGAGCTTATGCTTTTCTTGTTCTGCCATCCATTTTGATTGATTCTTGCCCAAAGTATCTCATAAACTTCAATATTACATGGATAATTATTATTTAATACAATTTTCTTTAATGGATTTTCCATAGATGTCTTCCCAATCCCTCTCCGGGGTCCCTGCTCTGATTCACCTACAATTTCTTAAATCAAATTCATTTAATATTTCTAAGAAAACAGTCCTCCTATAGCATCATCTGTTGCTACTCATTCTCACTACATGACCAGTCTTTTTCAATCAAGCAAATTCTTAATGCTACTTTTTACGCCACTCATGCTATGCACAAATGGTTGTTTTAGTAGCAAGAAGTATGCACTCTTTTGTTGTTTTAGCTCTCCATTGTGAATAATTTTGTTTTACTCTCAAGGAAAATCTCAAGGAAATATATAAGATATACTCTTCCCTAGGGCAGGAAATTTTCCTCTTACCCTATCTGCCTGCCAAAGTGTTTCCCATCTGTTAAGACCCAGTTCAAAGGTCACCTCCTCTATGAATCCTTCTATTTCCCCACAAACATGCTAAACTTTTCCAGTGATCTTTCTTGGCATCTGTCTAACCCACTTATAGCCTATTTTGCATGATAGTTACTTAAATTCAAACCTTCTCTCTGTTTTTAAATTATAACGTCCCTGAAAGTAGGGAAACGTCTTATCTTTTTTTCTCCTGTGTGTGTCGTTGGCATTTCATAAAGTCTGGCTCAATTAATACCATGAATATTCCAAGTTTATTTACTAATTTGTTATAAGAAGTAGAACTTATTGAATTTTAATATTTGCAAATTCTTCATTTATCTTAACTCACCTGATGCTTGCAAGAATTCTTTGAAAAAGACCCTTTATTATCCTCATTCTTCAAATGAGGACACTGGAACTGGGATGTGAAGTGATTTGACCACATTAAGTTAGTTAGTAAGGTTTTCCTAATTCTCTCCATTGTCCACCTAGCTTTAGGGTAATTCTAATCCTATTTTTAAAATTCTGATAAAACACTTGATGGGCTACATCATATCATAGTTTAATCAGTGTGACTGAAAATCCATTCAGTGAAGTCAGGTATTAAGTTGGCATCCCAGGGATTGATTTACTGAGAAGATGTTGGGGTTTTGTAAATGGCAGGGTAGAGTTAGGTGGCTAAATTTGGTTATTCTTCTCTCTGAGGAGCCACTTAAGAAGGCAGAAACTCTGAAATCCATGGGTAGGGAATTATGGAACAACTTGAGACATTAAAACATTAATAACATGCTTGTCATTAAATTTTTAGGGCCCTTTGATGGGTCAGTTAAGTACACAGACATAAATGAAATGGGTCTGAGTAAATAACAACAAAAACTTTTCTAGCAACATATCCCATTGCACATCCTGAAAGAGATGCAATTAATGAGCATTAGACGCTAAACTTGGAAAAATAATTATGTAGTCAAGGAAAGAATATTAGACTTGGGGGGGGATTTTAGGGTCTAGTTCCTCCTCCAGTACTTTATAACTAAGTGGTCTTGGGCAAATAATAATTTTCTAAAGCTCCAATTTCCTCATCAGTAAATTAGAGATAAATCAGCATCTTTGCATCTTACAGATGTTTAAGGGTAAGCCTTTCTAATGTGTGATGAGTTGTGCAAATGTAAAAGATGACTATGGATATATCATGGCCAAACAATTTTCAAAAGGTAATTGGTCTACCACCTACAGAGATACTTTTTTTTTAAACCGGGCTGATGAAAAGGTAGGATGAAGTCCCATTCTACCTTTGATGTGTGAACTATAGAAAGACTAGTTAACATTTCTTGCCCTACAAGAGTAATCTAATCTGTCAGCTGTGCTCAAAGTAATCTCTCTGATCAGGACAATTGAACTGAACATATGAAACACTAATAAAAACTAGGATTGACTAGTGTGGAAAGGTGTGGAAATTTTAAATTATTTTTTCAAAAAATGATAATGCAATATTTGCTTGAATTTATGGTTGCCATTTAAACTTCTTTCTTAAAGAAAACATCTAAAACATTAAGGTGGTACCTGCTATGGTATAAGGGGAAGAGTGCTGAATATGTACTCAGAATAAATGAATGAATGAATGAGAATTATTAAGTGCTTACTATGTACAAAGAATCTTGATAAGCACTGAGTATACATATATGAAAGTCAATCTCTACACATGGTAAAGACCAAAGAAGACTGGTTCCATTCCCAGTTCTGGTCCTTCCTAGTTGAGTGATTTTCAGATATGCACTTGATTGTTTTGATTCTTATTTTCTTGATCTACATAATGAGAATAATGATCCAAGCCCTTAAAGGTCTTGCAAAATTATAGGGGGAAATCACTTAATTTCTTCAATTCTTTCCTGTCAAATCAAATAGTTAGGTCCTGTCATTTTTATTTCTAGTTATTAAATCTCAATTCTATTCTCATAGCCACCACTCTAAGTCAAGCTCTCAGAATGATCCATGCTAAGAATAAAGCTTTGTGACTAGTTTCCCTCCCCTCTTATTTCTCCTCTCCAATCTGTCCTTTATGCCAAACGCCAGATAAACCTTGGTTACGTAAAGATGTTGGAATATAACTTGCCATTTCAAAATACTTCAATGGATCACTATTGCTTACTACATACAATTCTAATTCCTTACTAGATGCTCAAAGGCTCCAGTAATTTGGTACCAATCACTTATTCATACCTATCATACTTCTCCCCTTCATGGGCTCCAGCCAAACAGGCCAGCTCAATGTCTCCCAAACATGTCTTGTCATTCACCTCCTTTCCTCTGCCTATGCTATTTCCTTTGGCTAAAATACTTTCTACATTAATCTTCCCAATTTTGACTATTGAGATCCCATCTATTTTATAATATTTAGTTCACGTCTCCTCATTCATGAAGGTTTTCTTGATGCTACAAATCAAAAGTGACACATTCCTATTTTATATCTTATATTTAGCATTTAATTTGCACTTAAAATTTAATATGCTTTATTGTTTCTTCTAGTTATTTGTGCATGTCACCTGTTCTGCTGCACTGTGAGTTTAATGAGAGCAGAATTTAGATGTCCTTTGTTCTAGTAAATTCTCTATACAGCCCAGCTTCTTAAAACCATGGGTAGTGATCCCATATGGAATCTTGTAAGTGAATGTGGGGAGCTGTAAAATTATGATTTATTATCAGTAAATGATTTATTTATATGCCAATTTTTATATCTATATGCTCAGGATCATTTAAGTTTCTCAGGCAAAAAGGGGTTACAAGTTGAGAATGTTTAAGAAGCTGCTCAACAAAACAGGAGTTTTTAAAATATTTCTTAAGGTTAAAATCACAATATACATTATCACATCGCAGATGTAAAAGGCAATTGAAAAACATGGCAGCAAAGACATGTAAAATATTACAGAGAGTAAGTGAAAATCAGAGCATGAGAAAGAGAGAACAAAGAGAAGAGGGAGGAAGGGAGGGAGGGAGGAAGGAAGGGAGGAAGGGAGGGAGGGAGGAAGGAAGGGAGGGAGGGAGGAAGGGAGGAAGGGAGGGAGGGAGGGAGGGAGGGAGGGAGGAAGGAAGGAAGGAAGGAAGGAAGGAAGGAAGGAAGGAAGGAAGGAAGGAAGGAAGGAAGGAAGGAAGGAAGGAAGGAAGGAAGGAAGGAAGGAAGGAAGGAAGGAAGGAAGGAAGGAAGGAAGGAAGGAAGGAAGGAAGGAAGGAAGGAAGGAAGGAAGGAAGGAAGAGAAAATGTTTTTACATAGAGGAAAATAGTTGAAAGTGGAATTGCAAGCAGTAATAAAAAGGTATATTTTATTCACTAAAATTAATTTGTTTAATGATAAATTATTCCTAAGCAAGTTTAGGTAATTTCATTAATTTTCAATATTAAGTTTTCAATAAAAATTTAATTAAAAATAAAAATAAATGTTGCTATACATTTTTCTTCTTTCAGTGACAAATTAAAGTAAGACGAAATTCAGATCACAAAAGGAAAAGCTTTTTTTCTCAATTCAATCTGTGAGGAAAAAAATTAATATGGGAATAGGATTTTTTTTTTGGTAATAAAAATAATCATCATAGAAAGGCTCAAATCTAGTTGAACTCTTAATAGAAATAATATAGAAGAGTTCCATGTGTTAGGCTGGGCATTGAACAGATAGTCTTTAAAATCAAACTTCCAATTCTGAGATCAGATATCCAGATCTAAAAATAGAAAGTGTTTATGTTTCTCCAATCCTCTCCCCCCCAAAAAAACATCTGAACTCAAATAAAAAGTCCAAGATATAGCGCATGCTACAAGTGAGAGCCTAGTGTCCATTATTTTGTCTTATCTTTGTCAGAATCACTAAAAAAATTTTGACCTTGAAATGACCAAATTGATCATATAGTCCAATCCATACCAGAAAAAGAATTTCATTCAGACCAGATCTCACTCTTAGTCATCTAGCCTTTGCCTAAAGAAGCGGGGAGATATGACTGGAACACCATCTCACTTTGAGACAGTTCTTCTTTTGTAGTCATCTACACCATTCAATCAACCCATGTGCTCATGCTACCCTGCCAGATTCTGCCAGTTTGATAACAAAGGAAACTATTTAGTTACTCTGCAAAAATGCATTAAACATGTGCATTCATCTTTTTGCATTTTGGAATCTGAGTAATTACAGGTTATTTTGTGCCATCACACACACACTCAAGGAAAGCAAGGGATTCAGGTTCTGCCTACAATATTACTTAATCTCTGCTCTCTATCCTACTTTGAAGTTGATATTATTTACTTAAATGAGTAAGTATAATACAGACTTTGGGGCCAATATCTCTTAAAATATCCCCCAACCCAAAAAGAAGCATGGGACAAGAGAACCAGAAGTGAATTTAGGCAAATCAGTGTGTTCTAGGGTTTTAATCTGAGAGCTTTTCCAGTGCATTTGTATCTATGGTCCTCAATGATAATGATAATTCACTTTTATATAATGCTTTAAAGTTTATAAAGTGCTTTACATATTTTATCTCATTTGACCCAAAGGATAACCTTGGGAAGTAAGTGTTATTAATAGAGTTATAATCTAAGAAAGACTGTGGGTGTTAAGTAGCACTGAACTATAAGGCATCTGAGGCAGGCTTTGAACTTGGGTTTTTCCACATCTAAATGCAAATGCTCTAACCACTGAAATATCTAGCTATTTCTATCCTTAGAAAGAGCTCTCTATATTATATTAAGAGATAAATTACTAGATATCATAGGCATAAAATACACCAAAAGGTTTTCCACATTTAAATGTAAAAGCTCTAATCACTGAAATATCTAGCTATTTCCACCTCTAGAAAGAGCCTTCTATACTTTGTTAAGAGATAAATTACTAGATATCTTAGGCACCAAAAGTATGAACATAAATTATCTTATACCACTAATTCAGTTAAAAGCTGTATCCTTGACACTTTCAAACTTCTCCCTTTCTGTAAAAGAGGTCCCAGGAAAGATTTCTGGTGCATGGGCATTGGACTTTTCACTGTCTGAATGTGCCCTGCACACTGTCAATGTAAAGCTTCTTTCCTTGGGATTCCTTGTAGGCCTGGAGTGAAATGCTTTTGCTAAATTTAATATAATCTTACAATGGGACCCCAACTCACTTAATTTCTATTTGCCTTAATGTGCTAGAGAAAAAGATGGAAAATCACTCCAGCATCTTTGCCAAAGAAACTCCATGGTACACAGGATAATGAAAAGTAAGGCTCAACTGAACGGCTGAACAACAACAAAATTGGAATCATATCTATTCTGCAAGTGCCCTTTTCCATGAAATATTCTCTGATCTACCTCGTAGAAATAATCTATTTTTTTGAAAACCCTCATCATGTTTTTTCCCTATGTATTTATTCTAATTTCATCATTTGAATATGTATCTCATTCCCCTTGCTATGTGATAATCAACTTAAGGGCAGGGGAGGTATCATCACTTTGTATTATACATAAGATCCAGCATTATGATTTTCCTTATTCTTTACCATTTCAAAGAATCTATGTTCTCATCAGCATCCTCTCTCCACCTGTGAAACCAAAACTCATTCATGTCCTCTGGATCCTGTCTAATTATTTTCCATGTCTTGCCCATAAATAAAAGGCACAGAGTAGACAAGTATTGCATTCATATTGTTGAATCAATAACTGAACCTTTTAATGTTCCAATAACATGTTTGCCTTTACATGAAAAGCATATGTTTTCTGAATCTGTAATCTTGACCCCTGTAACAGTACCTAGCATACAGTAAGTGCTTAATAAATAATTGTTAGCTGACAGACTCAGGGTTTGACAAAACATGCTTTACTTACCAGAACATGGTAAAACAGGCCTTCAGAGGAATGACTCACTGAATATAAAATCACCAACATGCTAGTTCATGAGAAATTTGAAGGCGAAAATCCCCTAGAGAACTTTAAATCATCATATATAAGCATCTTCCTACTCTCCCTATATGCAGAGCCACCTTTGACCCAATGTAGCCGTAGTTTCATTGGTGATTCTGCAGGAGCAACAGAAGCCATGATTTTGCCTCCTTGAATAAAAGTCCAGGGTTCTCTCTGGAGTTTCTGACAGCCCACTTTTCCATGGGGAGAATGGCATTTAATATCTCTTTGGGGAAAGTACTTTCTTGCATGAGATGAGTGCCTTTTTTCGTCCCAGGAAAGGAAAAGTGCATCTGGACAATAATTTGGCAGAGTGACACTTAAGAAGCCTGAATTGTTAAGCTTCACTCAGGGCCTTCTAAAATGAAGCACTCACACAACTGTATATAATGAGTTTTCCATCTCTGGTGTCAAAAAGTTGCCATGTTATTTACTGCAGTGTGTGAAGAGGAGAGAAGAGCTCTGTATTCCAAGGAAACAAAGCAAATCAGTCAGCCTGACTTTACCTGGGCACTTGCAAGAAGGGAGAAGTCACCCCTGGTGACTGACTGAATATTAATGCCTCTCTTTTTGTCCTCAGCTGCAGTGGAGGGACAAAGACACATGGGGAAGGAGGGCATCCCTGTTCTATTTAGACTGACTCTGGGCGTGGAAGTAGAGAGATGTGTTTCCAAATAGAGGGACCCAGGAGATGTGTGACTCATAGTTTGATACTTCAGATCCTGGATTTGATCAGAAATTTCCAGCTCATTGACACTGGTAGGATAGAAGCAGAAATAGGGATGATAATGAGAAAAGAACAAGAATCCCGTCATACTAAGAAGTTAGGCAGTGTGTCAAGAGGAGAGCTGGGGTTCCAGAGCATCTCAGTCACCACTTGAAAGATCTTGGCAATTCACCTTTCCTTTTTTTTATTTCCTGAAAATTTGACAGCTTTCTATCAACTTGAATCTAGTGCAAACATTTCAAATTCTCATAGTGCATCTTTGCTTCTCCCCAAACTAATCCCTATAAAAACACGTTTTCTACATAACTCTAACATTTTGCGTTAAATGTTCTCATTAAATTAACTATGTCTGCTGAAATAATGAGATTTATCTAGGCTATTGTCTTCAGTTCTGGGTGTCACATTTTAGAAAGATCGTTAATAAGCTGGAGATCAAGTTCCTGCCACGTGAAGAGCTGGTGAGTGGAACTGAACGTGTTCAGTCGGCCTTGAGCACAGGCGACTGAGAAGACACAAAACCTATCTTTGAGTAGTTGAATGACTGTAACCTGACATCCATCAATCATTCAAGTATTTATTAGGCACCTGCTATGTGTCAGACACTTGTGCTAAGCGAGAGAGACACTAGGGGAGATGAGACAGTGAATGAAGCAATCCCTACTGGCAAGGAGCTTACATGTCTCACACATAATAATACAGACAATGTAAATATAAAGCTAATATGGGAATATATATACAGATGTTTATATAGTGTGTATAGTTAAATTTAGGGGGAAGATAAGGGGAAGGGAAGGAAAGAAAGAGATAGTGGAAGGGAGAGAGAGGGAGACAGAGAGAAATAGGGACAAAGAGAAACAGAGACAGAGAAAAACAAAGAAAGACAGAGACATGACGAAACCAAAGATCCCAGCTTTGGGGATAAAAACTCACTATTTGATAACAACTTCTGGGAAAATTGGAAATTATTATGTCAGAAATTAGGCAATGTACCACATGTAACATCATATATCAAGATAAGGTTGAAATGGGTTCATAATTTAGACATAAAGAATGATATTATAAACAAATTAGAAGAACAAAGGATAGTTTACCTCTCAGATATGGGGAGAAGCAAAGAATTTGTGGCCAAAGAAGAACTGGAGTTCATTATTGAACAACAAATAGATAATTTGACTATATAAAGTTAAAAAGGTTTTTTACAAACAAAACTAATGCAGACACGATTAGAAGGGAAGCAATAAACTGGGAAAATATTTTTACATGATGAAGGACCCATTTCTAACATTTCTAATTATATTAAAAAGTTCTAAATCACTATTGATCAGAGAAATGCAAATTAAGAGAACTCTGATGTGCTGCTACACATTTTTCAGAATGTCTAAGATGACAGGAAAAGATAATGAAGAATGCTCGAAGGAATGTGGGAAAACTGGGACACTGATATACTATTGGTGGAATTGTGAACTCTCCATTCTGGAGAGCAATTTGGAACTAAACCCAAAGGGCTATCAAAATGTGCACACTTTTTGATATAGCAGTGTTTCTACTGGGCTTATATCCCAAAGAGATCTTAAAGGAGGGAAAGGCATACACATGTTAAAAATGTTTGTGGCAGCCCTTTTGCAATGGCAAGAAATTGGAAACTGAGTGGATGCTCATCAGTTGGAGAATGGCTGAATGAGTTATGGTATATGAATGCAATGGAATATTATTGTTCTATAAGAAATGATCAGCAGGATGACTTCAGAGAGGCCTGGAGAGACTTACATGAATCCATGTGACTAAGTGAAATGATGCTAAGTGAAATGAGAACAATCAGGAAATCATTGTACATGGCAACAAGATTATGTGATGATTAATTCTGATGAATGTGACTTTTTCCAACAATAAGATGATTGAGGCCGGTTCCAATGATCTTGTGATGGAGAAAGCTATTTGCACCCAGAGAAAGGATTGTGGGAACTGAATATGGATTACAACATAGCATTTTAATTTTTTTTAAAAAGACAGTGACAGAGAGACAGAGACAGAATAGGTAGAGAGAGGTTGACAAAGAAAAGATGGCACAATATATAGAGTTCTCAGTCTGGCATCAGTACAGAGAGAGAGTGAAAAAAAATTAAGTACCTTGGGAGCTAGGAGTTTCTTTTGCATTAGAGGTTTTCAAACAAAGACTTGAAACCTGTTTCCTTGTCTCTACCTCAATCTCTCTGTCTCTGTGTCTGTGTATCTCTCTGCCTCTCTCTCTCTCTGTGTCTCTATTTCTGTGTCTCTGTGGTCTCTGTCCCTCTCTTCATCCTTCTCTTTGTTTCTCTCTCTCTCTCTCTCTCTCTCTCTCTCTCTCTCTCTCTCTCTCTCTCTCTCTCTCTCTCTCTCTCTCTCTCTCTCTCTCTCTCTCTCTCTCGCCCACTCTTCCTCCCCCATGGAATATGTTGTAATGGATATTCAAAGTCAGCTATAGTTGAACCAAATGGCTTCTGGGATTCTTTCTAATCTGGAAAGTCTGTAAATTCAGGTCAGCCTTAATACTATAGAGTCATTAAAAGTCAAAGAAAATTTCTATCATAAAATCCATAGTAGCCATTTAAAATTCTGAAATTCACTAACTCTGATCAGGTATGGGCTATGATTACAAAATGATCCAGCTCATATAAAAAGTTAAAGTTGTAGAGGAGTGAATTAGAAGGGGATGGGGCTGGTATAGATCTTTCTTACACAAACTAGAGGAGAGAAAAGGGAAATACTATTAGAATACTCTCTAGAGAAAACTTCTCTGGAGAGAAAAGACAATTTGAAATAAAGACAGGCAGTAGCAAGAAAGAAATGGACCACCTGAATCTACAATGTTGTGGTTCTTGTTAGCAATAAGTAGCTACTTTGTTTTCATTTAATAGTTAAACACTGGGATTTTCACTCCTTAGAATAACTAAGACTGAATAGAAAGAGAAAGACAAAGCCAGCTGTTCCTGCTAAAAAGAAAGATGAGATCCTCAGATTTGAGGCAGGTTTTTTGTTTGTTTGTTTTGTTTTGTTATATTCTTGTTGCTATTTTTAATATGGAAAAACTATGTATGTCTATATGGGATATAAACTAAGGAAAAATTGACTCCAAATCCTGCTTCAAGCATTACTTGCTTTGTGAACTTGACCAAGACACATATCCTCTCTATGTCCCAGTTTTCTCATCAATAAAATCATAAAGTTGGATTTAATAGTCTCAAAAGCACCTACCAGCTCTAAATCTGTGGTCCTAATATGCCTCCAAAAAATGTAAAAAGTCCCTTCCATGATGACCAAGCTATTGAAACTCTTGTCTGTTTCTTCCTACAAATACTCCCGAAGATCCACCCAATATACCTGGGCATTCTTTGAGACGTTTTGTCTATATGTAGATACCAATGGGACATGTGGATTGATGACTGATTATCTATCTCTCATCATCTAACTATCTACCTCTCCCCTGTCCTAGTAATAAATTTCTTTGATGCCATCTCTTACATGATTCCTGCAAATTTAATACAAATAATTACTGTATTCAAGTTTCTATAGAGATTTCAAATTGGAATCACAGATTTTAGGTTAGAAGGGAACATTAGAAAGTATCTATTTTTCATTCAAAAAAAGCATTTATTAATTACCTAGTATGTTCCAAGTAAGCAAGGACAGTTAGATGGCAAAATGTAAAGAGTTTTGAGCCTGGAATCAGGAAGAATCATCTTCCTAAATTCAAATCTGGCCTCAGACACATATTGACTGTATAAGTAACTTACCTATGTTTCCACGGTTTCTTCATCTGTAAAATGAGTTGGAGAAGGGAATAGCACACTCCTCCATTGTGTTTGCTGAGAAAACCCCAAATGGGGTCACAAAGAGTCAGACATGACTGAAAAATGTTCCAAGTATAGTAATACACAGGAGAATTTAAGACAAAAAATGGTTATGTCCTTGCTCTCAGGGACATGGATAGAAAAAGAATAAGGATACGAAAAGTTAAATATACATTATACAGAGTCGTTTCTGGTCATAGAACTAGCAATGGGAGGAAGGAGGTGAGACTTTCTGTATGACATATAATCCGAGGTGAGCCTTGAAGCAAGAAGAAAGTCAGAGATTTTTTTTTAAGGTGTAGGGCAGAGGGCAAACGTTACTGGTATCAAGGATAACATGTACAAAGGTACCTAGATGATAAACGGAATATAGTAGCAAGTCGACCTATTGGGTCAGAAAATAGAATGTGATTGAAGAGCAGGGAGGTAGAATTCCAAACTCTGTCCAGTGCCTTCCATTACAAAGGGCAGAAACAGTACTCTTCAAATCACTCCACTCTAGTTTTGCTGCCCTGCTTGGTTTCAACTCCACCAAACAAGATGCTCCCACACGGGATAACCACTGGTCTCTCTCTTCTCTGACTTCCACTATTCTGACTTCTTTTGTATGTCCCCCCCTTTATATTGTTAGTTCAACAAAGTTCAAGAATTATCTTTCACATGTATGTGCGCATGGATATATATATATATATATATATATATATATATATATATATATATATATATATATATATATGTACATACATAGTCTATATAGGTTCAGGTATATATGGATATCTGTGTATTTGTATATGTGTACACATGCACACATGTACACACATATGTATTATGTAAACATATATGTATTTCTAATTTTGATTTTCATATATGTATTGTGTGTATAATTTCTTCAATTACATGTTAAAACTTTTTTTAAATTTTTTTTCTTTTTTTTAAGTTTTGAATTTCAAATTCTATCCCTCCTTCCCTCCCTTCCTTAGAACAGTATCTCATCCCATATACCACTTCGGCCTTCGTTTTCTTAATTGCATCCTTAGCAATTAATACAGTGTCTGGTATATAGCAAATGCTTTATAAATGTTTATGGGATTAACCTGAAGAAAGTAATATGCAATAGATTTTGAAAAAGTTACCTAAATCCAGGTCTTTAAAAGCCAACGGACAGCCTTTGTATTTTATTTTAGTGGCAAAAGGGAGGTAGGAACTCACCCTACACTTTTCACAGATGAGGAAAAGAAGAGTGGTTAAATGACTGGAACAAGTCACATCAGTGACATATTTGTGACAATGAACATGAGATCAAATCTTGTCTCAAATTCTAGCTTTGTGAGTCTGAGAAAGTCACTTAAGATTCCCACAACTCAGTTTCCTCCTCTGTAATATTGGGGGGATAGCAATAGTAGGTTCAATGAATCCAATGGCTTCTTTGGAGTACACACATTAACTTTCTCTGATGGGAAAATCTCAATGGTTTTGGAGGAGGTGAGAGATAAAAAATTAATTTGTTTGTGACGAGGCCATCTTATTCTCCATTGGTTCTTAACAAAGGCAAGAAAAGAGTCAAATGGAGTAAGGTATTCTTAAACCTGTAGTGTTCCTTGCATACAAAGTTCCTGGATGCTGTGGAATTTAAAACGGGAAGATTTAAAAGAGACTCTTTTTGAAGGTTCTCTTGGGATTAGTTCATCATTCCTTGTGAACCACGTGGTGCCAGCCATTTATTTGCCCAAATGATACAATCAAGAAGGCACACCAAAAAAAACATTGTGTGAGGAATTTCAAACACTCCAATGACAAGCTATTTAGTCTTCCTCCTAGAGCTTTTCTAATGGAGAGGATTTGTTGATTGCAGATGATAAAAAGGTTATTTTTTTTTGGTGCATTGTCAAAAGATGATATAAAGGGTTATCAGCTTATTTCTCAACAGCCAATAATTCTTTATATGCCCAAGGGGATGGAAAAAAGAGAAAAAAATTCTATTTTGTTTTATTTTATTTCATAATATGAGCCAAAAGCTCTAACCAGAACAAAACTATATAAATATATATATATATACATACACACATATATATACAATATATACGTATATATATATATATATATATATATATTAACAATCCTTCCTTGGCAGCCTTTTATTTATTCTGAAATGCAAAGATTTTATATAAATAACAAGATCCTATTGAAAAGGAGAGGATTTTAATATAGACAAGATAGTTTCATTTCTTACACCAGAGAAATAAATAAAACACTCAAAAAGCATCCCAAACTGTTTCATATGCCCTTAACACCTGGCATAGGTCACTTATTTTGCCCAAGAAGACTGACTTCAAATCTTTATTAGATGCTTACTAGTTTCTGTGATTCTGAGGAAATCGTTAGTGTTATTTTAGATTTAATTCCCTCATCTAAAAAATGGAGATAATAATAAGATTGACCTTATATCTCTAGTTTGTGAATAAACTGAGATAATGAAATGAGCATACTTTCAACTTTCATGCTTAATCTTTTTTTTCTTCTATGATGTAAATGAACATACTCAGTTTATTTGAGGTTTTTAAAGTCAGAATTAAAAAAAATAAAATGTAATAAAAATAAAACAAATTTTAAAAGTAATGAAAATGGGTATTGTACTTCATGAAAAATCGGTTCTGACTGAAAACCATTGATTGGAGAATGGTTGAATAAGTTATAGTATAGGAATATTATGAAATATTATTGTTCTATAAAAAACACTTAGCAGAATGATTTCAGAGAGGCCTGCAGAGATTTGCCTGAACAGATGGTGAGTGAAATGAGCAGAACCAGATCTTTGTAGACAGCAGTTGCAAAATTATATGACAATCAATTCTGATGAATGTGACTCTTTTCAACAATGAGATGATTCAGGCCAGTTCCAAAGTATTTTCAAAATATTTTTCTTGTTGTTTGCTTGCATTTTGTTTTCTTTCTCATTTTTTTTCCTTTTTGATCTGATTTTTCTTCTATAGCATGATATTTGTGGAAATATGTATAGAAGAATTGCACATGTTTAACATATATTGGATTATCTGCTGTCCAGGGGAAGGGGTAGGGGAAAGGGGAGAGAAAAATCTGGAACACAAGGTTTTGAATGCAGTAAATTTTCTATGCATATGTTTTGAACATAAAATGATTTAATAATAACAAAAAATAAAATAAAATAATCCCCCAAAAGAAAAATCTGCTTTGTATCTATGGAGAATATTGTAATTTTTGTTATCCTCTCATTGATGATCATGCTGTTTTTTCTAATATTTATATATCTATTCAAAATACAAATCATACATAATTAGAAAAATATATGTGTCAAATGCTTTGTAAATTTTAGAATGCTTTATATGCACTAGCTATTTTGATTATTATGGGCATTCTTAACCATTGGTACAGAAAAGAGAGATGGGAGTTGGAATTTCTGCTGCTTGCTAGCCACTTTGCCTTAGTTTCCTCATCCATAAAATGGGGATAATGACAAATTAAATAGCTGCCTCTTGTGGTTGCAAAGATCATATGCATTAGCATATACAAAATGCTATAAAATATCTTATTATTTTTTCAATCTGTTGTTAAAAGATGATAAATATAGTGGAAAGGATATAAGATCTTGGGTTCAAAAGGCATCAGCTCAAGTTGAAATTCAGGGAATTATTCAGAATGAGTGCGTAGGGGGAATTACAAAACCATGATATTTGTCCAAGAGAAAAAATAATCTCAAAAACCCTCCTGGCATGGATTTGCCTGTGCATTCTTGCAGACTTTGTCATGGGGGTGAATGTTCCAGCAGTCTGAAGAATACAAGTCTCTCAATAACTACCTATTTATAATTCATCTGATGATGAAAGATTCAACAAGCCTGAAAATACTCTTCATTAGATAGTTGGTTCAGAAGTGGATGGGTTGTCACCAGAATTTCCCAAACCATTCACTAAGACCTGGAGGAGATGTGCCTCTTGAGAAGGGAAGGCAGTACCTAGTTCAGTGAAACTAAAATTGAAGATTAAAGTCCCTACTCGCTCCCATAGAAACTTAAGGATATTGTTTTATAAAGCATTTGGTGTTATCTAAGGGAACTAGGTGGCAAGATGGACAAAGTGCTAGAACTGGAATCAGGAAGACCTGATTGTAAATCTGGCTTCAAACAGTTGCCTGCATGACCCTGGGCAAGTCAATTAACTTTCCCCAAATTTCCTCATATCTAAAACACATAGATAGCACTTACTTGTCAAGGTAGTTATGGTGATCAAAGATAATGTTTACATAGCTCTTTGTAAATCTTAATGTGCTGTCAAAGCTAATGTTTGCTGTTGGCTTTGTTTTATGGGATATAATGTTATGGTTATTATGGTTCGTAATAACAGTCAGGCAACAAGTCTTTATTAAACTCATATTATATGCTAAGTATTGTACTTGTAGGCATAGTGCCAAGGAGAGGAAAAAATGGCCAAAAAAGTTCCTTTCTTTAAGAATGAGTTCTAATGGGAGAGACATGTAAATGTCTACACATCAATAGATTTTATAGCATCTCCCTAACTTATTGATGTGGTTGCCTTCAACCTGATTTAAGCCATCTGCCTACATAATTTTATCATGTGCATCACATGTTCTTGCAGACATAGGAGAGAGATGAGCATGAGGTTGTAAAGGGTAGAAACACTTGAGTCAACGCACTGAGGTTGGACAATCGAGCACAATAGAGTTAATTACTGATTAGACAATATAATTTAAGAATATGCTTGGAAAATGGTCCTTCCCACTATCCTGTTCTGGCCCAATCATTTGGTATATACAGAGAATTGTGGGAGGGACTAGGAGGTACAGGGAGACTAGCCAGGTTCACTTTGACGAGAGAGACAACAAGGTAAGCCCGCATAGATCCCACGAGTCCACTCTCTTCACTTCTACCGTTGAAGACCAAGAATAAAGATTTTTGCTTCTCCGGACTCTGGCTGATTCTAAGGTATCCAGGGTACTAATGTGGTTGCCACATGAGGTAGACACCAAAAGTGGATGAGCAGCACTGAAAAGGGTTCAAAGATATCTCACACCAGAGGAACTACTTTGGAAGAGAGAGTAAGGCTGACAGCTTTATAACTTGGTACAACTCTACCTTACTTAAATCCAATTCATGAGCAAGTCAAACTACCATTCCATGATGATATTGGTTCTGATGATATCGGTTCTCTTTGAAAATGAAGGACAAGCAACAATATATAAGGGAAATCTCAAAGGATCAGATCAGAGGAAGAGAAGTCATAATGGAAAGTTTATTATTATATGTCTTAAATAATTTTATTCATTTCTATTAAAGCGTAGATCACAAAATTGCTTCATGGTTGGAGTAAGGTAGACTGAAAGCTCTTTGAAGGTAGCTGTTGAATCTTTGAACCTCCTGCATCTAGCACAGCAACTAACTAGCACATAGTAATTTCTAGATAAATGCTGATTGATGGATGGATTGATTGAATCCTTTCTATGCAATTTACCTATGTGACCATGACAGGTTACATTAACTCAGTAAGTTTAATATGAAAGGATAGAATTAGGTTCTATCCTAGTCCAAATGACCAACATACCCATGATTCCAGTTCTACCTGGCATGAATGGCTTATTGCTCCTGGGAAGCCTGATGTCATTGTCCTCAGGAGGCTTTGCAGAAAACATTTATTAAATGATAATTTGGAGGGGAACAAACTTCATTTCCAGAGTAATTCTTCACCTGGCAAACAAACTGCTGATGAACCACTCTGAACTAAGTAGGGACAGTCTTCCATCAGCTGACATCAAGTTTGAAATAAAGCCAGCACTCAGATTCTTTCCAGATTGCTAAGGGGATGAAGAAGGAGAAACAAAGACAGAGAAAATGATGACAGAGATACAAAAGTAAAGATACAGAGGCCCAGAGATAGAGGAGTTCTGAGTATCACATGAGTATATTTTATTCTCCGAATGGAAATCATTTTAAACAGATGGATTGTAAACTGGTGCTCAAACTTCATAAAGCATATAGGTGTGGTCTTTTTATTAGTATGACAAATATAGTAAAAGCTGCAAGCAGGTTCAACTACAAGCTTTGAGAATGGGAACTGATAAGCCACTTCCCACCTACAATGCTTTGCATGTGTAGAATGTGCTCCAAGGGCTCACTTGGACTGGCAGGTTGCATCCACAAATGGTAACTGATAATTCCTCTCAGGATGCTAGGTATATATTGTAATGTCCAGGCTAGCTTTGGGACCAGCCTTGGTCTCAGTAGAATAATCATCACAAGAATAGTCAGGAATAAAATCCAAAGTCTCCCAGTCTGAACCAGTCACCCTCAGGAGGCAGAAGAGCCACCAGGAGGAGAGTCAAAGATAGAATGTCTGTGGCTGACTTTGTTCTTACTTTAAATACACTATTATAATGACATCAACTGTAGAACTATTACATCATCACGCTAAGTACTAAGTATGTGTA
Source organism: Sminthopsis crassicaudata (assembly GCF_048593235.1). NCBI lineage: Eukaryota > Metazoa > Chordata > Mammalia > Dasyuromorphia > Dasyuridae > Sminthopsis > Sminthopsis crassicaudata. The sequence goes on along the minus strand of NC_133622.1, from coordinate 226,174,343 downwards.
TAACAATTGTCTCAGAAATTCCACCGAGTTAACACCTTGTTTCAAGTATACTTCTTTCAAGTATACTACTCCAAAAAGTTCTGCCCTTTAGAATATATAATGCTAAGGTGTTAGGAACTCAGTTGATTCAGTATTCCTTTATAACCAATTAGCTGATCAGAGATAATTGGCTTTTAGAAGTGGGTATTTAACTAAAGTGACAGAGTAAAAGTAGTTAGCACAAAATATATTTTCTCCAAAAAATTATCTGGGAAACATTTTCTTTCAGATATATGCAGAATCCAGGGGAATGTGGACATTAGTTTAAAGAAAATGTGTGACAAAGGAATAATTCACATCTCTAGGCTGATAAAAATTGTTTTCTCCTTTTGTGGAGTCTTTATGACTTTCTTTATGTGTGGATTTTGGGGAGGATAAAGGTTTGTAGGTGGTAATTGGGAGAGTGGTTTTCCATTGGAGCTCAAGGCTTGAGTCCTTTACCAAGTTCTGAGCTTTCATTTCTCTCCATAGCCACGAGGTCACACTCCCTGAAGTTGCCCTTCACTTTATGTTTATTGTGTTTTCTCTTAGAACCCAGATGGGTGTATTGTTTGCTCCAATTTCCAGAAGGATGGAATTTTTGTGTAACACTACTTTTTTACTTCTCCACTCATCTCCCATCCCATCTTGCTGTTCTTTGGTAGAGGCACAAATTATCTGACTTTTACAACTGCTGCCTTTTGAAGTTGTTAAAGAAATGCTCCAGTGAGAATTTCCTTCTGTGATGTACATTGCCCCAGGGATAAATCAAAATTCTTTAAATCAGTCACAATACATTTCATTTCACCATCTATTTTATCCTCTTGGTTGAAGAACTTAACTCCTTGCCAACCTGATTATCTAAGTTGATTCCCCCTTTGGTTAATAAAGATATCTAGTAATTTTTCATTCCTCTTCCTATAAACTGATTGTCTAACTCAAAGAGGAACTTCTTCTTTATAAAAGAAGTAGGGTATTTTATTAAATGAATTGTGTTCTTTTATGCTAGAATGCCCTGATCGCTGACAATCATTTGAGCAATTGGGATCTCTCAGTTCTCTCTAGGTTTGGCTTATAGAATACTCACAGGGATTAATTTCTGCCTCTTTCTCAAATTATCTCATGGAAGAGAAGAGTGGGTCTACTAAAGTAGGTGATTGTTTCATAATTTTTTAGTTGTTCACTTTTTATTTGGTGTTTTTCTTTGTTACAAGGAAGGTTTTGATTTGGAAACGGGGAAAGAATTGCTCAGAATCACTTTGCCATAACAGACTGCGTTGATAAAACTTACTTTTTATTGTGTTCATATTAATAACCCCCTTAGTTAAAGACTGTAAGCTCTTTGAGGTCAGGGATTTTTTTTATTTTGTTTTAAATTATCCCCATCACCTAACACAATATCTTCTACAATGTAGATGTTTAATATGTGATGGTTGGATTGGATTATTTAATTCATTGACATATTATTAAAATGTGATTTTAATCAAAAGGAGCAGCATCAAGAAGAATAAATTCTCAGAAAATGTCATTTATCATACATACTTTAAGGTCATATGCTTTTATTAGTAAGGATGCTATCTCCAGTGATGAAAACCAGAGATATTCCACGTCAAAATGGATAGCCCTGGCCCATTTTATGTTTTGATGGTAAGGGGAAAAAATTGCCTCACATTAAATTTTGTGCTGGGTCTTTCTGAGCCTACCTGCTCTACTAAACATATAGTCTGACTCAAGAACATCAATAAGAATTATTTTGTAGAATCCAGAAGTTCCAGAGCAGCATCAAGAAGAATAAATTCTCAGAAAATGTCATTTATCATACATACTTTAAGGTTATATGCTTTTATTAGTAAGGATGCTATCTCCAGTGATGAAAACCAGAGATATTCCATGTCAAAATGGATAGCCCTGGTCCATTTTATGTTATGATGGTAAGAGGAAAATTTTGCCTCACATTAAATTTTGTGCTGGGTCTTTCTTAGCCCACCTATTCTACCTAAACATACATTCTGATTCAAGGGCATCAATAAGAATCTTCACTGATAGGACCTTCAAAAACCCAAAGTCACCTCCTTGCTGCCATAAAAAGGACCTGAGTGAGGAAAACCTCCTGGAAAATTAATAGCCACCCCCAATATATTGAGAGCCTCCCTCAAATTTATGATCCTGATATAAGGGATAAACTGCTAGACTTGGAGTCTGGTGGATTTGGATTTAACTATTGCCTTTGATACTTACAATGTGATTATGGGGCAAATCATATTAATTTTTAAAGATTCAGTTTCTCCAACTGTAAGATGGAGATAAAAGTACCATTACTATTGCAAAAACACAGATATATACACATAGGCATGTGTATATATGTGTACCCACATACATATGGAGAAAGGACGGCAAATTTTATTAATTCCATAAATGTTCATTAATCACATAAAAGGTAGCATGAGATGTAATTAGCATGCAAAGACCAAAAAAAAAATGGAAATTTCAGAGTTTGAGGAGTTTAAAAATAGTCCTGTACAAATATCAATTTATATAATTATATTTCTTTATTTATATAATTAATTATATAATTTATATATTTATATTATATTATAATTTATCTTATATAATTATATATTTATATAATTAATTTCTTTCAGTCATTTTCAATCATGTCTTGCTCTTTTGTGACATATTTGGGGGTTTTCTTAGCAAAAATACTGGAGTAGTTTGCCATTTTCCCTCTTCAGCTCATTTTACAGATGAGAAGATTGGGGCAAACAGGTTTAAGTGACTTGCTGAGGTTTATACAACTAGTTAATGTATAGAGCTGGATTTGAATTCAAGTATTCCTGGCTCCAGGATCATTGCTCTAGTCACTGTGCCACCTAGCTGCCCTCTAATAGCACTTGTATTAATATTCTCTACCATAGTGCTATACTAAAAATCCTCAGGAAAATAGGACTTTGCCATCAAGATATGATAATACCTCAATTAATGAAGAGAATATTTTAGCGGCAATATTTGTTATCACGACTTTGTTACCAGAGGGAAAAAAATTATGTTGCATTCAATTTCTCTCATTGTAACATTGAAACATCTGTGTTACTATAATTCCCTGTGGACTTTTCTTTGCTTGGCTGATTTGTTCCCTGGGTAACCAAGCTCCTAAAATCAGGATGTTAGGATGGGTTTGAAAGTAGACTAACAGAGTAATAATAAAGGAATATTAGTAAATTTGTGTAGTTAATTAAGTTGACATTAATCATGTTGAGATTAGTGTTATTACTAATATTGGTTCATAGTAAGTGGATCATAAAACCTTTATAGTACTAGGACATATGATTAAGAAAGAAATGAAGCGGAAAGAGACATATATGTGCCAAAATGTTTGTGGCAGCTCTTTTTGTTGTAGCTAGAAACTGGAAGATGAATGGATGTCCATCGGTTGGAGAATGGTTGGGTAAATTGTGGTATATGAAGGTTATGGAATATTATTGCTCGGTAAGAAATGACCAGCAGGAGGAATACAGAGAGGCCTGGAGAGACTTAAATCAACTGATGCTGAGTGAAATGAGCAGAACCAGAAGATCACTGTACACTTCAACAACAATACTGTATGAGGATGTATTCTGATGGAAGTGGAAATCTTCAACATAAAGAAGATCCAACTCACTTCCAGTTGATCAATGATGGACAGGGGTAGCTGCACCCAGAGAAGAAACACTGGGAGGGGAATGAAAATTGTTAGCACTAATATCTGTCTGCCCAGGTTGCATGTACCTTCGGAATCTAATGTTTATTGTGCAACAAGAAAGTGATATTCGCACACATGTATTGTACCTAGACTATATTGTAACACATGTAAAATGTATGGGATTGCCTGTCGTCGGGGGGAGGGAATAGAGGGAGGGGGGGTAATTTGGAAAAATGAATACAAGGGATAATATTATAAAAAAAAAAAAAAATATATATATATATATATATATATATATATATATATATATATATATATATATATAATAAAAAAAAAAAAAGAAAGAAATGAAGGCTGTGTTTGATTGTAGGAAGACACAGGTGAACAGGGGAAGGACGGAAAAGTTAGACATAGTTGCCAATATGTTTATTCTATAGGTAAAACATGGAGATTTCAAAGGAACACTGGTGTGATAGAAGGGGGAAAACTCAGTTTTCACCTACACAACATACCCCATATTAAAAAAAAAAAAAAAGAAAGAAAGAAATCTCTTCGCTATTTTTGATTACTGTGATGTAGGACTTTTACTACAATAGGTTAGTTGTTTAAAGACATTACTATTCAATACTTATTGCTAGTGGGAGCAACTTGGAGATTATATTAAGCTTTGCTAAAGCTTAGGAAATTAATTTAAGCATATGTCAGCATCTTGGCAGTAAAATGGGACAATGGTTAATTCTAAACCTGGATACAGGAAGATTTGGATTCAAATTATGAACCACACACTTACTAATTGTAACCCTAGACAAGTCACTTAAATCTATAGGAGTAAATTAACTCATCTCTAAAATGGGGACAATATGGTCATTCTACTTCCCAGGGTTGTGGTGAGGATCAAATGACATATATGCTGTATAAACCTTAAAGTGCTATGTGAATGTGAGCTCTCATTATTATGTCAAGAATAAAGCTTTCTGCAATACCTAATTGAATGTACCAGTTACCATGGTAGTCTGTTGATGAGAACGGGGGAGGCAGCAAGAAAAGGTGGTCTGGGAAAGGAGTAAAAAAGAGCAATGTGTATCTTCTCACATAGCCTGTCTATTCTTGCCTAACTAGGTGTTAAACTCAATTATCAATATGCTGCTAAAAGAATATAAATATTTTATCACTGTCTAAATTGCAATACTGTGGGGAAATTTTCCAATTATTCTCCCTTCCTTCCATCTTTCCTTCCTTCCTTCCTTCCTTCCTTCCTTCCTTCCTTCCTTCCTTCCTTCCTTCCTTCCTTCCTTCCTTCCTTCCATCTTTCCTTCCTTCCATCTTTCCTTCCTTCCATCCATCTTTCCTTCCTTCATTCCATTTTTCCTTCCTTCCTTCCTTCCTTCCTTGCTTCCTTCCTTCTATCTTTCCTTCCTTCCTTCCATTTTTCCTTCCTTCATTCCATTTTTCCTTCCTTCCTTCCTTCCTTCCTTCCTTCCTTCCTTCCTTCTATCTTTCCTTCCTTCCTTCCATTTTTCCTTCCTTCATTCCATTTTTCCTTCCTTCCTTCCTTCCTTCCTTCCTTCCTTCCTTCCTTCCTTCCTTCCTTCCTTCCTTCCTTCCTTCCTTCCTTCCTTCCTTCCTTCCTTCCTTCCTTCCTTCCTTCCTTCCTAATGAACAAATTCTAAGTTCAGTCTCTGATGTTAGCTAGGTGGCTATGTTTTAAAAACAAATCACCCAGCCTTGGAATTAGGAAGACATGGATTCAACCCTATCTCTGAGACATATAATCAGGCAAATAATTGAATTAGAATAGATAGTAACTGCTCAGATCATGGCTTTCAGATGAGTGAGTCCTAGCTAACACAGAAAACCTGAACTTTATTTATATCTTTCATTACGTATTTGTGTGTCAGTGGACTTGTTCTGTAAAAGAAAGGATAGGACATGACCATATCTAGGTCATTTCTATCTTGGTCATTCTGTTGTTCTCTGGAAAAGAAAACTCCTGAGATTTTCATCATAACCTTGCAATATGGATGTCTTTAATACTGTTACTTTCAGCTCCATGCTATATATTTCATGATCAATTTGATGCACCTCCATGACATATTTGTTAAAGAGAATATATAGATGACAACTGGGTGATACAGTGGTTATACTATTGGCTCTGGAGTCAGGAGGACCTTATGTTCAAAATTCAGGCTCAGAAACTTATTGGCTCTGTGTCCCTGAGCAAGTCATGTGTCTCTAAATTAAAAAAAAAAGATAAAGATACTATTCATGTAGATATATAATGCTGCTATTATTGGTATTGTTTCTTTACCTTTCCTTCTTAGACATGACCATGACATCAGGAGGTGATGCCATGACATGTAAGTGACATGGATTTAAATATTTAAATGAAGGACAGCAGTGGGAAATCACCAGTTTCACATTTTCCTATAGAGTTATCGGAGTCTAATGGCAAAATATAGAACAGGACAACTAGAGATGGCTTCAGATGCAGTGGGAGATCTTGGTGATTTTAAACAAACTGATCTCAGTTTGACTGTGGCAATGCCCAGTCAGTCATTAAGGCTAAATAAGGAGTGAGGCAGAAAGTGACCTCCTTAACCCAGTCCAAAAAAAAAAAAAAAAAATCCCTATCTGGGAGGGGAAGAATCTCAGATTTCTGACCCAAATAAAAACAACTGCTTTTCACATTCATTCTAAGTAAATCAGGACTCAAACAATGACCAAATGGAATTTGGGAGCCATCAATAATAGCCATAGTGATTTGGGTTTAAGGCATGATGTAATGGAAAAAGAGCAGGATTTGGAGCCAGAAAGACTTAAATTCATATCTTGCTTCCCATATTTACTAAACATGTTAGCCTAACCACCCTTAGCCTCCATTTCTTTATCTATAAAATGAGGGTCATAAAAGTATTTACGTCTCAGAGCTATTATGAAGATCAAATGAAATGACATATGTAAACTATTTTGCCAATCTTAAAGTGAAATGAAAAGCTAGATTTAATTGGGATTCATTCAACAATAAATGATTTTAAAGTTAAGAGGCAGTATGATATCATAGATATCATAAATCTTCATTCTTCCTTTCTTTCTTTTTTTCTTTCTTTTCTCTCTCCCTCCCTCCCTCCCTCCCTCTCTCCCTTCTTCCTTTCTTCCTTCCTTCCTTCCTTCCTTCCTTCCTTCCTTCCTTCCTTCCTTCCTTCCTTCCTCTCTCCCTCCCTCCCTCTTTCTTTCTTTCTTTCTTTCTTTCTTTCTTTCTTTCTTTCTTTCTTTCTTCTTTCTTTCTTTCTTTCTTTCTTTCTTTCTTTCTTTCTTTCTCTTTCTTTCTTTCTTTCTTTCTTTCTTTCTTTCTTTCTTTCTTTCTTTCTTTCTTTCTCTTTCTTTCTTTCTTTTCTCTTTCCTTTCTTTCTTTCTTCATTCCTTTATCTCTCTCTTTTCTTTCTTTCTTTTCTGTCTCCCTCTCTCCTGCTTTATTATTTTTTTTCTTTTTTTTCTTCCTTCCTTTCTTTCCAATCAACAAATTCTTACTTCAGTCTCTGATGTTAGCTAGGTGACTATGTTTCAAAGACAAATCATTCACCCTTGGAATTAGGAAAACTTGGTTAACCCTACCTCTGAGACATTATAATCAGGAAAATAATTGAATTAGATAGATAGATTTTGAGGTCAGTTTTGAGAAAGAGATATTGTCCAGTTTGACCTCAAGGGGCAGAACTAGGAATTACTGGCAAAATATTCAATAGAATAATCTTCTTGTTATTGGATTTATCCAAAAGAAGAGGTGGGTTATTTCAGGAAATAGAAATGAACCATCACTAGAGGTCCTCAATCAAAACCTAGATTGTCACTTGGAAGAGTCAGCCCTCTAAGTGTAAGACCCCTTAGTTCCTGTGTGCCTCTAGGATTCCAGGATAATAACAGACATTCTCCACCTTATGGCAGATCAGTGGGAGGAAAGGTTTTTGTCTGTTTTGTTTTCCTTGCAGATCCTTTCATATCCCAAACCACTGTTTTAAAGCTAAAAGAAAATAGAGGTCACCAAATCATAGGATCTTAAAATAATAGATTTAGAGCTAAGAAGTCCCCTCAGAGACCATCTAGTCTAACTCCCTCATTTTAAAAATGAGGGAAGCTGAGGTATGCAGTTTATTTAAGCAACTTAGAGTCAGATCAAAATCAGGAAAGGATTTCAGAGGCTATCTAATCCAATCTCTCACATTATAGATATTGATAAAAAACTTGCATTTATATAACAGTTTTAAAGTTTCAAAAGTAATAAGTAAAAAAATTTATAATTATATTAACTATATTATATATATATATATATATATATATATATATATATATATAAAATGGAGAGAAAGACAGAGACAGAGAGAGAGAAATTCTAAACTTTAGTTGCACAACACCACTTTGAGTAGATGTTATTATTATCCCCATTTTGCAAAAGAAGAAATTGAACCACAGAGAATGCTTTAAGTGTCAGTATCAAACAAAGAGCAAAAGAGGACTTCAGAGGACACATACTCCATTTGTAAATAACAGCAATGACTAGCATTCCAGTAGTGCTTCAAGGTTGGTAATGGAGCTTTTTTCGATGAATTCTCACACCAGAATCCTTTGAGATAAGTAGGAGTATTATTTCCATTTTACTGATAAGGAGAGTCATTATCATTGATGTCCAAGACAACATTTGAATTCAGGGACCTCTGACTTGAGACCTAACATTCTTTTCATTGAACAATGCTTTCTTGTCTTATATAAGCATGTTATTCTTCCATAAACAACTCCACCCTAATTCCCACTTATTTTTCTATAGGAACTAGGCTGCAGGACTCTGGGTCCTCTTTCTTGACAGAGATGGAAAACTTTTTGCCTGGACTTTTATTTGCATTTAAAAGAGAGAGACCAAATAGGCTGTGTGTGATTTGGATATAATTACACAGCATGAAGCCACATTAAGTTTGGAGAAAATTTAAGTAAAAAAAGGTCACTTTCAGACAAAGAAGCAAAAGCAAAGTTTTAAGGTTAGAAGCTTTGCAAGTCCTTCTATAATTAATTTCCTGTCTAGAGAATATATATTATAGATATATTTAGATTTCATTTTCTTTATATTAAAACTCATTTAAGTCAAAGCAAAGCCCCCCTTTTTTGTAAATAGTATTTTATTTTTTTTCCGAATTACATCTGCAAAATTCATTTTATAAGATTTTGAGTTTCAAATTTTTCTCCTTCTTATTCCTCCCCAATTCCTCCCCAAGACAGCAAGCAAACTGATGTATATATATTACAATATACAATCATATAAGCATTTTCCATATTAGTCCTGTCATGAAAGAATAAAACCACATACACACAAAACACAGCCTCAGTGAAAATAATATGCTTTGACCTGCATTCAGCCTTTATAGTTCTTTCCTCTCTAGATATGGTCAGCATTTTCTATCATGTGTCTTTTGAAATTGTCTTGGATTACTGAGAAGAGATAAGTTTATCAAAGTTGATCATTGCATAATGGTTACTGTTTTTGTGTACAATGTTCTCCTGATTCTGTTCACTTGGCATCCATACAATGTAAGTTTTTCCAGGTTTTTTTTCTAAAATTCACCTGCTCATCATTTCTTAAATGATAATAGTGTATCATATTCATATACTACAGCTTGTTCAGCTATTCCCCATTGATGAGTATATCCTCAATTTTCACCAAAAAAAAATTTACCACCAAAAAAGACCTGTAAATAATAAATAATGTGTATGTGTATGTGTTGTACATATATATATGTACATATATATATATATATATATATATATATATATATATATATATACAGAGAGAGAGGAGAGAGAGAGAGAGAGAGAGAGAGAGAGAGAGAGGAGAGACAGAGAAACAGAAATAGAGAGAGACAGACAGAGAAAGAGACAGAGACAGAGAGACAGAGACAGAGAGAGAGAGAGAGAGAGAGAGAGAGAGAGAGAGAGAGAGAGAGAGAGAGAGAGAGAGAGAAAGAGAGACAGAGAGAAACAAACAGAGAGAGGACAGACAGAGAAAGAGACAGAGAGACAGAGAGAGAGAGAGACAGACAGAGAGAGAGAGAGAGAGAGACAGAGACAGAGAGAGACAGAGACTGAGAGAGACAGAGACAGAGAGAGAGAGAGAGAGAGAGAGAGAGAGAGAGAGAGAGAGAGAGAGAGAGACAGAGAGATCCTTCCCCTTCCCCTGTTTTATGATTTCTTTGGGATACAAACCTAGTAGTGATATTGCTGGATCAAAGATTGGTATGCACAGTTTGACTACCCTTTGAATACACTTCCAAATTGTTCTTCATAATTATTTGATCAGTTTACAACTTTACCAACAATTCATCAATGTCCCAAATTTCTGACATTTTCTCCAAAATTATTGTTTTCCTTTTCTGTCATATTAGTCAATCTGAAATTGTACTCATGATTTTTTTAAATTGCATTTCTTTAATAGATTATGACTTAGAACTGAACCAGCTACACTCAGCAAAAGAACTCTGGAGATGACTATGAATACTACATAAAATTCCCAATCCCTCTATTTTTGTCTGCCTGCATTTTTTGATTTTCTTTACAGGTTAATTGTACCCTATTTCATTTTGTACAGCAAAACAACTGTATGGACATGTATACATATATTGTATTTAATTTATACTTTAACATATTTAACATATATTGGTTAACCTGCCATCTGAGGTGGGGAAATGGGAAAAATTGGAACAAAACTGTAAAATTACCCATGCATATATCTGGTAAATAAAAGCTATAATTAATTTAAAAAATTAAAAATAGATAATGATTTAGAACATTTTTTTCATATAACTCTAGGTAGCTTCAATTTTTTATCTGAAAACTTTATTCATATTCTTTGACTATCAATTAGGGAATGACTTGGATTCTTATAAATTTGACTCAATTCTATAAACAGATAGATAGGTAGATGTAGTAGATATGAGAAATGAGGCCTTTATCACAAACATTTCTATAAAAATTGTTTCCCATATTTCTGATTTCATTCTAATCATTGTTGTGTTGGATTTTTTGTGCAAAAAGCTTTCTAATTTAATGTAATCAAAATTATTTGTTTTGCATTTCATAATATTCTACTTTTTGTTCATTATAAATGGTTCCCTTTTTCTTAGATCTAACAGTTAAACCATTCCTTGCTCTCCTAATTTCCTTATGATATAACCCTTTATGTATAAAATAACGTTCCCATTTTAACCTTATCTTGCTATATGGTGTGAAATATTAGTCTGTGGCTAGTTTCTGCCATTAGACTTTTAAGGATTTTTTTTCTTCAGTCAAATGTTGTGCTTCCTTTTCTAAGCTTCTCTTGCATAACTATCATTTCTTTTCCATTTTTTCTTCGACTTCTCTTACTTGATTTTTTAAATCTTTTTTTAGTACTTCCAAGAGGACATTTTGGGCTTATGATCAATTCATATTCCTCTCTGAGATTTCTAATGTAAGTATTCTGACACTGACATTTCTCTTGCCTATTGCCATAGTAGCTCTCTGTGGTCAGGGGTCTTTAATTATTTGATATTTGTTTTAATTGAGTTCTGCTCCAAGGATATAAGGAGCACTGTCCCAAGCTCTTTGTATTGGAGGTCAAGGATCTGGTCACTAGCTTTCCTTGCCAGGGTTTGTGGGGCTAGCAGCTTGCCCACAGATCTGAGGTGGTCATGCTTGTTCTGTCCTAAATTACCGAGTTGGTGGTTTGCCTGCTGTGTTGGGCCTAAAGGTCTTACAACTAAAATGATGCTCCACTGGTCTGCTAAGACAGAACCATGGGGCTTCAGTTATTAATTGGTGCTGTGGCTTTCCCACAGACTTGCTCAGATACCATTGGTACTAAGACACACTCCCCTTTGCCCAAGTGAGACAAACCTTTCCCAAAGTTCTTCTAAGTGATCTTGAGCTGTAAAATTATTAACCTCTTTTTTGTGGATTCTATCTCTCTAAAATTCTTTTACAGGCTTGATTTAATGTTGTTTCTAAGGGAAACTAGGAAGAACTTGGGCAACTTCCTGGCTTCTCTTTCCCATTCTGACTCCATCCAAGGCCATTCTTAATTAGAATTGAACAGTTTGAGGCCTATTGCTTATTCTGTAAGGTTAGCTAGCTTTGCAACTGTAGGATATATTTCCTGCATCACCTTAAATCTTGAAATTAATTCCAAGATTAAAAAAAAAAAAGAATATGCATATTTTCCCCTTCTGATTCTGCCCTCCTCTCACCCCATTTCCACCTGGAAATAGAAAAGCTTTCAACCTCTAACCTGCTTAGCCAGAAGTCAACTAAAATTGTCTGCCTCCCACAGAAGCAGATAATGTTTTCAAGTGTCCCTTTGGGTTCAGCACCTTGCAAACTGGAAAGCTTTTGGTATGGGACCTCTTGAATATGGTGGGATCAATGAAAACACTAGTAATTGAGATTGCTTACTCTTTTTCTCATAGTAGCTACTTGATTTTCAAGTTCATTTCCAGGAATTGTCACTAAAATGAAAAGATAAAGAGGAATTAAGGTATTTGGATATTTTAAAAAATGGTTACTTTAAAGGCTACAAAGTTTTGATTGACAAAATCTTGAGAGGATCCAGATCGATTCAAAAATAGCCAACTAGGTAGTCCAGTTTATGGACTACCAGACTCAAGAAAACCTGAGTCTTCATATTTGTTCATTTCATATATAATATGCTCAGTTGTAAAAAGAAGGAAAATAATAGTCCCTGCTTCAAATGAGCATCAAATTAGATAGAATATATAAAGTATTTTATAAACCATAAAGGGTTCATTTATGTCCAATGGAATGTCTGAATAGGATAGTTTAAAAGTGGATAAGTTATGATGATTTATTTAATTTAATCCAGCAATAATGATCATTCATATATACTTTAAGATTTGCAAAATGCTTATTATCTCAATCCATCTTTATAACCCTTATAAGCGAAGTGCTATTGCTAATCCCATTTCACAGATGAGAAATCGAGTCTGAAATGCTTTTATTTTCTTCTACTTATAATGCACACAATAGATCAAAGAGCAAAATCTTTCACAAGTGGATATAATCTTATTTTTAAGATTTTCTAATGCTAAGTGGTGATTCAGGAGAACAGGAGAACAAAAATGTTCTTTGCGAATACTACAAAACACTCTGCCAGCAATGCACTCAGATGAAGCAAGGTTTGCCACTTGATTCAAACATGTACATGATAGAAAGAAAGTGAATTACACACACACACACACACACACACACACACACACACAATGGAAGTAAATGTCAAATAATTTCAAGAGAAAGAAAACAAATGACTAATGGGATGAGGAAAGGCCTCATGTAGACAGTGACACTTTAGCTGAACCCTGAAAGTAGATAAGGATCCCAGAGACAAATATAGTCTTCTTGACATGAAAAAACTTCCAAAAGTGTGGAATAAAATGAAATTTCCTACACAGAGAACAGCAAGGAGTTTAATGGACTTAGAATATAGAATCAATAAGGAAAAATAATATAATCCCTATTAGCAAAAATAGTCTGCATAAAGATTTTTAAGGGTTGTAACTGCCAAAGAGAGAGGAAAAGAGGAAAAGCTGGAGAGAGAAAGAGAAGATTGTAATCATTCAAGAAAGTAAAAAGTGATGAGGAATTGAACTAGGTTGGTCATGTTGTGACTGAGAGAAGGGGAGACATGAGCATGACATGAGCATGATGCTATAGAAGTAACATCAACAACTTTTGGCAACTGATCAGGTGGTGAAGGAGTAATAGTGGACAATGATGAGGGAGAAATGCATCCAATGTTATGCACAGTGATGAATAAAATGGAAAAATACCGAATTGTGTCTACAAAAGACAGATGATCTGTTTAGGATTTGACTAACAAATTTGGAATCCAGTCAGCTCGGCCTTCATGGAAAAAGAACTTTTGCTAGTTTGGGAAAGAAGGTGATAATGGTGACAGTGATGCTTGATTTTATTTTTTCAATTAAATTTATCTTTATATCTGTACTGACCACTAATTTTCAGCTGCCTGAGACTACACACTGGGCCAAATTACCAATCCTCCTTAGCTAGCCATTTCAGCTTTGGACCTCCTGACTGTGCTAAAGAGAAAACGATTAAGACCAAGGGTTTCATCTCACTTGGGGAATTTATAGTTTGTGGCTGGATCTACATGGTCTGTGCCTATAATGAGCAAAGTGACTCTTCAAGGGACAGACACAGCAAATGAGATCATGCTGAGAACAATGGAAAAAATGCAAAACGAGGGAGGATTGGGTCTGATGATTCCTTAGAATTGAATCAAACTGTTTCAAGTCACTATGCAAATCATTTATATCTGTATAAGTGTGGCATTTTTAGTGAATTTTAAGCAATACAAAGTTTTCCCTCTTTCTCTTCCCTCCCTCCCATGAAGAAAATCTCAGACTAATATAAGCATGCATTGACATCTCAAGACCCAACTAATAATTATAACGACAATACCAATAACATTGATTCAATCCAACAAAAAGTATCTTAAATTTTCTATAACTATTGCTATATTTTATTTGTTCTAGAAGCTATGATTTCTAGTCCTATTGCCTCTGAACCCCTCTCACTGAATTCAGTGTTAAATACAAACTTAATTTGCTTCTACAAAAAAAAAAAATTACTAATAAGGTATGTCACGATGGTTTGTACAAAATACTTTGATTCCCCAAACCTCAAACATACTGTCCCACAAATATGCAAAATCTATGGTAAGGATGGGTAATCACTTAATATTTTATTAAAGCACACGTGTAAAACTAAGGTATAATTGTTTGTGGAGTTCTGAACTGATCCAACTGGGTCTGTATTCCAAAAAGATCATAAAAAAGGGAAAGGAACTCGCATGTGCAAAAATGTTCGTAGCAGTCTTTTCATACTAGCGAGAAACTGAATGGATGCCATCAGTTGGGGAATGGATGAGTAAATTATGGTATATGAATATAAGGGAACATTATTGTTCTATAAGAAATGATCAGCAGGCTGGTTTCAGAAAGGCCTGAGAGACTTACATGAACTAATGCTAAGTGAAGTAGAACCAAGAGACCATTGAACACAGCAACAAGAAGATTATGTGATGATCAACTGTGATGGATTTAGCTCTTTTCAACAATGAGGTGACTCAGGGCAATCCCAAAGCACTTGTGATGGAGAGAGTCATCTGCATCCAGAAACAGGAATATGGGGACTGAATGTGGAGCACAAGAAAGTAGTTTCACTTTTTCTGTTATTTGCTTGCTTTTTTTTTTTCTTTTTAATTCCCCCCTTTTTATCTGATTTTTCTTTTGCAGCATGATAAATGAGCAAATTAGGTTTAGAAGAATTGCACATATTTAACCTATAATGGATTACTTGCTGTCTAGGGGAGGGAGGAAGGAGTTGAGGGGGCAAGAAAAATTTAGAACCCAAGATTAGCAAAAGTGAATGCTGAAAATTATCTTTGCATGTATTTTGAAAACTAAAAAGCTATTATTACAAAATAATAAAATAAAAATTCAGGTATAAAAATGGGGTTTCCCTCCCTTCCTTGCTCACAAAGTCTTTTTTTTTTCTTTTCTTTCATAGAGCCCTCAATAATTTCACCACAGAGCACTGATTTAGAGAATTCATCTATTGTTCTAGCTCCTTGTAGGGCATGGTATCTCTACAGAACAGATTGGTCTACTGTTGGGTTGGGCTGATCTGATCCTCTTCCAGGCTGTTCCACTTTTTAGCTGTACTACTTCTCTGTTATGCCAGTCTGTTCAAACTCACTCCCCACCTTCTAATTGCCAAGAAAATGAAAGATGCCAGCTGTCATTCTCCAAAGACTAAAACTAGGAAGTCACATTTTCCCTTCCTGACTCTTGGGGAGGCAGCTCTATGTCAAAAAGAAAAAAGAAGGGAAAGGATCAGGTTTTTCCTTTTAAATTCTCATTCAGTTATGTCTAGGCAATCCTTGAGTCATAAGTTCTTTTGATCCACACTGTTGAAGAGTTTTTGTCATCATCTAGTACAAATCCTTGAGTCATCCATGTGGTAATATGAATTATGCATACTTCAAGAGTGGTCATCATTTGCTAGTCCACTTAAGCTACAAAATGGTAGCTGGCCTTTTATAACATTTCAATATTTGCATATAGCTTTATCTAAATAATTACATTTGAATTGGAATTACCATTTCCATCAATGCATAAACTCATAGATCTATGCTTCCTATCCTCACCCCTGAACAACCCTGATTCAAAATTTCTAATGCTATCTTGTAGGAGAAAAGAAATGAAACTATCATATTGATTTTATTCAAGATCTTTTTCAATGATAAGGAGAGGGACAAGACTTGTAATTTCATTGAGACAGGAAACTCTGGATGAGGATATTACTTCTCCTAATGCAATTTATAGTCAATGACAAATACACAGAGCATTGAAAAGTTAAGTCACTTGCCTTTGGGTTATACAGCCAGTCTGTGTGTGAAATAGCATTTTAATACCAATCTTCCTGGCTTTGAGATCAATTCTCTATTCATTTTACTATACTGCTTTTCTTTATGATCTTGATAAGATATAGATTTGGGGTAACCAAATAAAATTAGGGTTTCTAGTATTAGAGAGTTAAATGAGGTCTAGTGGTGGTTTGGGGTACAGGGAGTCAAATGGAGCTCCCCGGCAACTCCTTTGGATTCAGCGCAAGAGTAAGGAGTTAAAGGAGGTGTAGTGGTGGTGCAAACAGTTATCTGTAAAGGAATTTACAGATCTGAAAACCTAGATTGGCAAAAGAGGTTTATTATGGGGATTGGAAGTAAAGTTCAAGTCTGGTTAAAGTCTAGTTAAGCAAATAGGTGAAGGTAGAAATAAGAGGACACTGAAAACAGTATTCCAGTGGGCAGAGGCCCTCGGCATGCTAGGTATAGGGCTAGCATGTTTGGAACCTCTGCAAAGAGAGGATTCCAGGTTGGTTCTTTTTATAATGAGAGATTTAGCTAAAGGGACCCATAGGTGGAGTCCCACATTGGCTAAGAACTGATGGGGGCTGTGAGAGCCCAAATTGGCTCAGATCCAATGGGGGCTGGGACAAACCCAGGTCTCCTATTAGAATTCAAAAGAGTGCTTTTGACCAGAACTTGTGAATCAAACGTTCTAGCTTCTTGAATTGATAATGCATTGGCCAAGAGGGATTGGGAGTAATCTGAATCACAAATCAATCAAAGGATTGAAAAGATCACAGTTGTGAAAGGATCACAAATCAGTTTCTTAAAGGGACCATAACCGCTTTAATCTTACTGA